>NC_135977.1:24722985-24726017 GCF_053455715.1 Rhinoraja longicauda | reverse complement strand
CTAATGTCTTTGGTGAAATGGTAAATTGTCCCTAGTTTGTAGGATAGTGTTAGTGTATGATGGCTGGTTGGTGTAGTCTCGGGAGGATGAAGGCCTGTTTCAGCACTGTATCTCAATAGTCTAAAGTGTAGCTCCAAAGCTATTTCCAGTGACCATGTCCAGTATTAATCCTTGGCCAACATTGCAATAACAAATTATTTGGTCATGATCATATTTTTCTTCACAGGAGCTTGAACTGTGAACAGATTGGCTGCCAAGTTCTCTGCATTACCTCAGTGATTGTGCTTTTAGTGTACAGGGCTGGCTGTGACTCACATTGAGACATCCGGTACTGTATGAAATAAATAATGGTTGCCTTCTTTTTGAAAACATAATGTCATCCTTCAGTGGCGGCAGATTAGTACAAAATGCAGTTATTCAGTGAAGCCCAAATGCCTTCCACTTTTATCGGAAATATCTGACGAGCACAGATTGTAAGACTGAAAGATTACTGAAACCAGTGGAGATGATGACTCTTGGAAGTTGGCCACAGTCCACTTCTGCAGGAAGCTCAAACCAGACAGTAATCATTCACAGGTGCAATGGAGTATTTACCTTTGGATAGCGGTTCCATACCAATTGTAAATAATTTGATGTGATTATTAGATTTATGCAAAGTGGGGTTACCTTTTATTAAAAGTCCAAAAGAGTAAACCAATCCTCCTCCCCCTCCCATTCTCCCCTCCCCCCACCCTAGTGGTCTCACTAGTTCCAACCGTTCGCAGCCTTGTATCCCTCTCGTTAGCACATCTTTCGCCAGCCAACAATGGGCCATTGTGGGACTCCACACGTCTTGGGTCATCTGTTGCCGGCCCTGATTTGTCCTGGCCTTTTCTCACATCCCACTGCCCATAACTCAATCCGAAGAAGGGTTCCGACCCGAAATGCCACCTATTCCGTTTCTCCGGAGATTCTGCCCGAGCTTGCTACAGCATTTTGTGTCTATTTTAAAAAATAAACCCTCCGTTCAGTCGCAGTGAGTTATTTATGACGATGATCGATTTTTGAGACTGTGTTCGTAGCCTTTGCAGTATGTTGTGTAGCCTACTTAATTTTGTATTGTTTTCAAAGGTTTCGCTGAAACATTTGGTCACTTTCCTTTTGACCATATTAAAATGTCGTTTTGATCGAGCAGCAGCGAAATGTGCCGTTGCTTGATGCATTGAACTCTGCAGCAAGGTTAGACAGGCAGAAGAGGATGTCAAGTAAGCAGATATTAACCACAAAAGACTCTTCCGTGATTGCACACAACATCTGCAGTTAATGACATACTTTGACCTCTGGTATTTTCAAGAAGCTGTTGGAACAATAGCCATGTTTCTTTTAGTTTAGAGATACAGCGCAGAAACAGGCCCTTTGGAATTACAAGGAATTTGCAACGTTAAGAAAAGCTATTAGGCCCAGCTCTACCAGGCTAGCATTTATCACAAAATGCTGGAGTAACTCAGCAGGTCAGGCAGCATCTCTGGACATTCTGGCCTTCCATCACAGTGAGGAGGGGACTGGAGGAGACTCACTGTGATGGATGTTTCTTTTTTTTGTGTGTTGGTTGGGGTTGTGTAATTTGCTTATTTTAATGCTTTTATTGTTGGACTGTGGGTGACTAAATTTCGTCCAAAAAACTTGTTTTTTGGATGACAAATAAAGAAATCTTGAATCTTGAATCTTGGAGAGAAGGAACGTGTGACGTTTCGGGTCGAGACCCTTCTTCAGACATCAGTCTGAAGAAGGGTCCTCGACCCGAAATGTCACCCATTCCTTCTCTCCAGAGATGCTGCCTGACCTGCTGAGTTACTCCAGCATTTTGTGATACTTCGATTTGTACCAGCATCTGCAGTTATTTTCCTACACATGCTAGCATTTATCATTCGTACTAGCCTCCTGCTGTCTTACGTTCAGCTTTCTAATTGTAATATTTATGGCTTCTATCGTAATACTTTCCGCTTTTTCCCCTTGTCTTTGGAACATGCTCTTTAATGCTGAAGAGGAAATAGCAGGGTTTAGCAGGGTTTGCGATTATTTTGGTTGATTTCCCGATGCAATGTGAAGTGTGGATGGAGTCAATGGTGAGCAGTCTGGTCTAGAAACATAGAAACATAGAAACATAGAAAATAGGTGCAGGCGTAGGCCATTCGGCCCTTCGAGCTTGCACCGCCATTCAATATGATCATGGCTGATCATTCAGCTCAGTAGCCTGTACCTGCCTTCTCTCCATACCCCCTGATCCCTTTAGCAAAAAGGGCCACATCTAACTCCCTCTTAAATATAGCCAATGAACTGGCCTCAACTACCTTCTGTGGCAGAGAATTCCACAGACTCACCACTCTCTGTGTGAAGTCTGTGTGATAGACTGGGTTATGTCCGTGCTATTCCCTCATATTCCCACTTCCAACAGGCACAAGCAAGGGTGGCACGGTGGCGCAGTGGTAGAGTTGCTGCCTTACAGCGCTTGCAGCGCCAGACACCCGGGTTCGATCCGACTGCGGGTGCTGTCTGTACGGAGTTTGCACGTTCTCCCCGTGACCGCATGGGTTTTCTCCGAGATCTTTGGTTTGCTCCTACGCTCCAAAGGCATACAGGTTTGTAGGTTAATTGGCTTGGTATAAATGAAAATTGTCCCTAGTGTGTGTGGGATAGTGTTAGTGTGTGGGGAACGCTGGTCGGCACGGACTCAGTGGGCCGAAGGGCCTGTTTCAGCAGGGTGGATGTGGAAAGGATGGCTCCACTATTGGGACAGTCTACGACCAGGTGGCACAGCCTCAGAATAAAAGGACACACCTTTAAAAAGGAGATGAGGAGGAATGTATTTAGCCTGAGCATGGTAAATCTGTGGAATTCATTGCCACGGGCGGCTGTGGAGGCCTAGTAATTTTTAAAGCGGATATTTTTAAAGCACGTATTTTCAAAGCGGAGATTGACAAATTCTTGATTAGTACAGGTGTCAAAGGTTACGGGGAGAAGGCAGGAGAATGGGGTTGGGAGGGAAAGATAGA
>NC_135977.1:24602985-24720485 GCF_053455715.1 Rhinoraja longicauda | reverse complement strand
TTATTTTCTTATACGAATTATACTTTGTTGTCACCTGTACCTAGCGACAGCGAAATGCTCTGTTCTTCATACAACTCAGTAAAGTTCTGTATCTGACCTCGCCTCGGCAGTACACAAGTGTTGCCACGTTTTGGCGGCGACTAAGTTCACCGAACAGTCCTATCTACTGGCTGCTGCCACACATGGTAACAGGCCTCACCCACCCCCCCCCGCTCCGCTGTGCCCTCCTCATTCTCAGTGCCCTCTTTGCCCTCCATGCTGTAACTCTAAAGTCTGAACCCTGGAGGTGACCTGGGTGATGTGCCGTTTGTCACAGGTTCCCTCACCTGCTCACTGTGCAGCTTCAGCTGGACAATAGACAATAGACAATAGGTGCAGGAGGAGGCCATTCAGCCCTTCGAGCCAGCACCGCCATTCAATGCGATCATTGCTGATCACTCTCAATCAGTACCCCATTCCTGCCTTCTCCCCATACCCCCTCACTCCGCTATTCTTAAGAGCTCTATCCAGCTCTCTCTTGAAAGCATCCAACGAACTGGCCTCCACTGCCTTCTGAGGCAGAGAATTCCACACCTTCACCACTCTCTGACTGAAAAAGTTCTTCCTCATCTCCGTTCTAAATGGCCTACCCCTTATTCTTAAACTGTGGCCCCTTGTTCTGGACTCCCCCAACATTGGGAACATGTTTCCTGCCTCTAATGTGTCCAATCCCCTAATTATCTTATATGTTTCAATAAGATCCCCCCTCATCCTTCTAAATTCCAGTGTATACAAGCCTAATTGCTACAGTGGACGCAGTGACAAAGAAGAGGGGATGAGTGGGAGCTGCGCTTTAGTTCAGAGATATAGCACCGTAACAGGCCCTTCGGCCCACTGAGTCCGTGCTGACCAGCGATCCCCACACACTGACACTATCCTACGTGCACACTAAGGGACAGTTTACAATATTAGCGAAGCCAATTAGCCTTGCAGACCTGTGTCTTTGGAGTGTGGGAAGAAACCGGAGCACCCGGAGAAAACCACCGTGCCACCGTTCACTGCATGACTGTTCTTGCAGACCAGTGCTGAGCACATAGCCTGGTCCTCAAGCTGGGCGCTCACCCTATGTGCCCAGGCTATGTGCCCAGGCTATGTGCCCAGGCTATGTGCCCAGGCTATGTGCCCAGGCTAGTGCCCAGGCTATGTGCCCAGGCTATGTGCCCAGGCTATGTGCCCACACTTGAAACTCATACCAGGAGCCCAGACCAGGTGCTCGCACTAGGAGCTCACACCTGGGCGCTCACACCTGGGCCCTCACACCTGGGCACTCACACCTGGGCCCTCACACCTGGGCCCTCACACCTGGGCCCTCACACCTGGGCCCTCACACCTGGGCCCTCACACCTGGGCCCTCACACCTGGGCGCTCACACCTGGCGCTCACACCGCTTATGTAGGGGAACCATCTGTTGATGTGTGACAGCTCTCTGCGGTCAGCGGTAGAGTTGCTGCCTTACAGCACTTGCAGCGCCGTGGACCCAGGTTCGATCCCGACCGCGGGTGCCGTCTGTACGGAGTTTGTACGTTCTCCCCGTGACCTGCGTGGGTTTTCTTCTAGATCTTCGGTTTCCTCCCGCACTCCAAAGACGTACAGGTATGTAGGTTAATTGGCTTGGTGTATGCGTAAATTGTCCCTGCCTAGTGTGTGTAGGATAGTGTTAATGTGCGGGGATCGCTGGTCGGCGCGGACTCGGTGGGCCGAAGGGCCTGTTTCCTCGCTGTATCTCTAAACTAAACTAATCAGACCAACCTGTAGCTGCGCAGAGAGTTCCCTTTTCAAGTGAACGGCCGAGCGGGCAGCATCCCGGTTTCCCTGGAGAGTTCCGAGCAAATCCTGGTGGACCTTGAACTGTTCCTGGTGACAATAGACAATAGACAATAGGTGCAGGAGTAGGCCATTCAGCCCTTCGAGCCAGCACCGCCATTCAATGCGATCATGGCTGATCACTCTCAATCAGTACCCCGTTCCTGCCTTCTCCCCATACCCCCTCACTCCGCTATCCTTAAGAGCTCTATCCAGCTCTCTCTTGAAAGCATCCAACGAACTGGCCTCCACTGCCTTCTGAGGCAGAGAATTCCACACCTTCACCACTC
Organism: Rhinoraja longicauda; assembly: GCF_053455715.1. Classification (NCBI taxonomy): domain Eukaryota; kingdom Metazoa; phylum Chordata; class Chondrichthyes; order Rajiformes; family Arhynchobatidae; genus Rhinoraja; species Rhinoraja longicauda. The sequence goes on along the minus strand of NC_135977.1, from coordinate 24,718,353 downwards.
TCTGACTGAAAAAGTTCTTCCTCATCTCCGTTCTAAATGGCCTACCCCTTATTCTTAAACTGTGGCCCCTTGTTCTGGACTCCCCCAACATTGGGAACATGTTTCCTGCCTCTAATGTGTCCAATCCCCTAATTATCATATCATATCTATACAGCCGGAAACAGGCCTTTTCGGCCCTCCAAGTCCGTGCCGCCCAGTGATCCCCGCACATTAACACTATCCTACACCCACTAGGGACAATTTTTACATTTACCCAGCCAATTAACCTACATACCTGTACGTCTTTGTATTATCTTATATGTTTCAATAAGATCCCCCCTCATCCTTCTAAATTCCAGTGTATACAAGCCCAATCGCTCCAGCCTTTCAACATACGACAGTCCCGCCATTCCGGGAATTAACCTAGTGAACCTACGCTGCACGCCCTCCATAGCAAGAATATCCTTCCTCAAATTTGGAGACCAAAACTGCACACAGTACTCCAGGTACGGTCTCACCAGGGTCCGGTACAACTGTAGAAGGACCTCTTTGCTCCTATACTCAACTCCTCTTGTTATGAAGGCCAACATTCCATTGGCTTTCTTCACTGCCTGCTGTACCTGCATGCTTCCTTTCATTGACTGATGCACTAGGACACCCAGATCTCGTTGAACTCCCCCTCCTCCTAACTTGACACCATTCAGATAATAATCTGCCTTTCTATTCTTACTTCCAAAGTGAATAATCTCACACTTATCTACATTAAACTGCATCTGCCATGTATCCGCCCACTCACACAACCTGTCCAAGTCACCCTGCAGCCTTATAATAATAATAATAATAATAATAATAATAATAATAATATTCATTTATTGTCATTGCAACGAGTACAACGAAATTAAAAAATAGCCAATCTTGACGGTGCGTACAAACATATATGCAATAAATGCAAAAACAAATAAATACATAAATACATTTATATTAAGTACAAGATTTTTTAACGGTGTTGCCTAGTGCAAAGGTAGTGTTCAGTTCTCGTATGGCCCTGGGGTAAAAACTGTTCTTAAGTCTGTTTGTTCGGGATTTGATTGACCTGAAACGTCGACCAGAGGGCAGATGAACAAACAGACGGTGGCCGGGGTGGGATGGATCTTTTATTATTTTGCCTGCTCTACTGAGGCAGCGTAGGCTGAACAGGTGCTCCAGGGAGGGCAGTGAGCAGCCGATGATCTTCTGGGCCGTCGTGATGACCCTCTGAAGGGCCTTCCTGTCCTTTTCTGAGCAGCTGGCATACCATGTGGTTATACAGTATGCCAGCACACTCTCGATGGAGCAGCGATAGAAGGACAACATGAGCTTCTCCTGCAGGTTGGTTTTCCTGAGGATCCTCAGGAAGTGGAGTCTCTGCTGTGCCTTCTTCACTGTGGTGATGGTGTTGGTAGACCAGGTAAGATCCTCTGCGATGTGCATACCCAGGAACCTGAAAGCGGGTACCCTTTCCACACAGACCCCATTGATGTAGAGTGGGTCGTATTCTACACTGGTTTTTCTAAAGTCAATTATAAGTTCCTTTGTTTTGGAGGAGTTCAGGACCAGATTGTTCACTGAACACCATGCTGCCAGCCTTTGGATTTCATCCCTATAGGCTGTCTCATCTCCTCCTGAGATGAGTCCAACCACAGTCGTGTCATCCGCGAACTTGATGATGGTGTTGGTGGGATGGGTGGGGGCGCAGTCGTGAGTGTAGAGGGAGTAAAGGATGGGGCTCAACACACAGCCCTGTGGTGAGCCGGTGCTCAGTGTAATGGTGGAGGAGAGGTGAGGGCCTATTTTGACGGTCTGGGGGCGGTTGGTCAGGAAGTCCTTGATCCATTGGCAGATGGTTTGGGAAAATCCAAGGTCGGAAAGTTTGGTGACCAGTCTGCTCGGGATGACCGTGTTAAAGGCAGAGCTGAAGTCGAGGAAGAGCATCCTCACATAGCTCCCCTGGTGTTCAAGGTGGGTCAGTGCAGTGTGAAGAGCAGTGTCGATGGCATCCCCTGTAGACCTATTTGCTCTGTAGGCAAACTGGTGTGGGTCGAAGGTGGGTGGGAGGCTGGCTTTGATGTGCTGCAGGACCAGTCTCTCGAAGCACTTTGTGATGACCGGTGTGAGTGCTACCGGACGGTAGTCGTTAAGGCCGCTGATGACAGACTTTTTCGGCAGTGGGATGATTGTGGCGGACTTCAGGCAGGGAGGGATGGTGGATTTTAAAAGGGACAGGTTGAAGATTTTTGTGAAGACCTCAGATAATTGGTCTGCACATTCCCTCAGCACTCTGCCCGTCACACCATCGGGGCCTGCAGCTTTCCTGGGATTCACTGCTCTGAGCACGCGCTTAACATCATACTCCTGCACAGTGAAGGTGTTGCTGTCAGGTGCTGGAGAGGGTGTTATGTCTGCCACTGTAGCTTTCACCTCGAAACGAGCAAAGAAACAGTTAAGTTCCTCTGCCAGCGAGGCGTCGCCGTCGGCAGTCGTGCGGTTGCTGGTCTTGTAGTTGGTGATGTGCTGGATGCCTTGCCATACCCGCCGTGGGTCATTGTTGGTAAAGTGGTCCTCAATCTTCCTCTTGTAGGACGCTTTGGCATCCTTGATGCCTCTCTTCAGGTTGGTTCTAGCAGCACTGTATAGAGCTCTATCACTAGACCTGAAGGCGGTGTTACGGTCCTGGAGGAGAGACCTGACATCCTTTGTCATCCAGGGTTTCTGATTGGGATACAACCGGATGCGTTTGTCGACGGTGACATTGTCAACACAGTTTTGGATGTAGCAAAGTACAGTTGATGTGTACTCCTCCAAGTCCTGATCCTCAAAAATATCCCAGTTGGTCCTTTCGAAGCAATCCTGCAGCTGCGAGGAAGCTCCTTCAGGCCATGTCTTAACAGTCTTTATGGTGACTGGAGCTTTCCTCCTGAGTGGGGTGTATGCTGGAGTTAGGAATATGGACAGGTGATCTGACTGCCCCAGGTGTGGTAGTGGTGCTGACCTGAAACCCTTCTTAATATTTGAATAAACCTTGTCTAGTGTGTTTTTCCCCCTGGTAGCACATCTTATGTGTTGTTCAAGTTTCGGGAGAACTGACTTTAGGTCTGCATGATTGAAGTCCCCGGCTATGATGTGGGCTGCTTCCTCACAATTCACACTACCCCCCAGCTTAGTATCATCTGCAAATTTGCTAATGGTACTTTTAATCCCTTCGTGAACTGTGAGGACAATTGCGAGCAACTCTTTCAGAATGGCCTGCAGCTGCAGATATCTATCTCTAATGCTCCCCTCTGTTCACTGCACAGCAACAACGTTTAAGCATGTATGCTGACTTTAAACTGGTTTAGTCAGGAGCTGCAGCGGTAAATTTTGCACTTTCTTCTCCGTAGGGAGAATACAAACACTGTTGTACACTTATTGATCGATGTCATGGTTTTCTGTGGGACATTCTTTGGCATCTGATGGTTCAATGGTGCTTTATTTGTCTCGTGCAACTGCGCAGTGAAATTCTGTTTGCTTTTTTCTCACATGCTGGCACCACCGTTTTTGGCGCCATTGTTCAAAATCCAAAGTCCGGTCGATGTACAGGAGCATTTCCCGTGAACCGATGTCCCTCCCCTCCCTTCCCTTCTCCCCTCCCCTCCTCTCTCCCCTCCCCTCCTCTCTCCCCTCCCCTCCTCTCTCCCCTCCCTCCTCTCTCCCCTCCATCCCTCCCCTCCCTCCTCCCCCTCCCTCCCACCTCCCCCTCCCTCCCTCCTCCCATCCCTCCCTCCTCCCCCTCCTCCCATCCCTCCCCCCTCCCACCTCCCCCCCTCCCTCCCTCCCCTCTCCTCCCCATCTTTGCAACTCTGTGTCCCGGGAGCTGAAAACCTTGAAGGAGCTACGGGCGTGACCCCGGATCACCCTCCTACCGGCCCCGCTGACCCTTTGAGTGAGAAAGCGCTGACCAACGACCGACTGCAACGTTGCTGTACGCTGCATTAAAAAAAGCTTTAACACACGGGGCACACACGACCTTTTTGGGCAGCACGGTGGCACACCGGTAGAGTTGCTGCCTTGCAGTGCCAGAGAGACCCAGGCTCGATCCTGACTATGGGTGCTGTGTGTTCAGAGTTTGTACGTTCTCCCTGTGACCGCCTGGGTTTCTCTGGGTGCCCTGGTTTCCTCCCACGCTCCAAAGACGTCCAGTTCTGTAGGCTAATTGGCTTCGGTAAAATTGTCCTTAATGTGTAGAATAATGCTAGATTTCGGGGATAACGGTCGGTATGGACTTGGAGGGCCGAAGGGCCTGTGCCTGCCCTGGATCTCTAAACTAAACTACAACTAAACACACCAGACAAGAGAAAATCCAGTTTTGAGGCCCAAACTGTAGATAAATCCTAAAATGTGACTTGCCCTTCTTGAAGTACTGATTGCATTTTATCTGCAATATACATACTTTATCTTCATACTCCGCACGTACCCTCCTAATCTACTTTGAAAACTCCTCCTGTGGATGTCAGTTTATAGCCTTTTTAAGTCACGAGTAAGCCAAGATAATCAGCGTTAAGAAGGACATGGATTCTGGACATTCTTTGCGGAGTTAAGCATTTGAGTGAACAATTTCCTTAGTTTCTGTAGCTAATCTTCGTGGTAGTTTATTAAAGAGACGTGACCCAAAACCCACATAAAAAGGTTCCCTTTAAAATTAATGGACTCAAAAGGCCCATCATTAAGCAAAAGCTTTGTGTTTTTTGAGCTTCATGGATTGTTAATTCTGTACCAGTCAACGGGCCATTGCAAAGCTGAAAGGCATTTTATCTTTTAAGCATTACTGTAACGTTCAATTGACTTTTATTACAGCACACAGTGCCTTGTGACTGGATCATAGTGAACTCTGAAAGATGACTAATGTCTCTGTCTTTGTTTGTGTTTGTAATTATGAACATAACTCTGTGTACACAAATTGGAGATTACAGTTGTAATTGTTTATCACTGGGTCATTGTTTATCACTTCTAGACTGTTATTTTCACTGCGTGTTTGTTTATCTGTGGATGGATATACAGTGGCATCTATAATGGCCGTCATTATCTACTTATATTCGAATCATTATTTTACGGTGGATATCAAATTCCCCCGATATCAGGAGCGCGTAAACTAAAATAAATTAGGTTATCCAGCATTTCTACTTACAATTTAATTTGAGTTTAGTTTCTTGCCACGTGTACCGAAGTACAGTGAAAGTTGTGTGATGAAGGGTCTCGACCCGAAACGTCACCCATTCCTTCTCTCCTGAGATGCTGCCTGACCCACTGTTTGAAAAATAAAAAATAATTTTCCCAAAATCAGAAGTTTTACTGGCACTTGTAAAGTTATTTTCTTATAAAGTATTGTTCTACTGAAAATAGCAATTGGAGTATGTTCTACAGCCAGCCACATGCTGGAAACCAGGTTCAACACAAGTATTTCTTGTACAAGAATTATTGTGGCACATTTCTTACATTAAAAATATCCAGCATTTTGTGATACCTTTGAGGTACAGTGAAAAGCTTTTTGTTGCGTGCTAATCGTTGATCGGAAAGACAATGCACCATTTCGATCGAGCCGTCCGCAGTGTACAGATACATGACAGAGGGAGTAACTCGAGTAGATTAAGAAGAGCTTAGTTAAAGTAAGAAATGCTGCTGTCAGAGTAGAGATTTAAAAGAGTGGAGCGACTGTAATGTGTGATTGCAGATCCACTTCAGTGACCAGCACACACGCACAGAGTCGCCTGGCTTGGGCGCCACCTTGGAAACAGATTACATTAGCTGAAAAGCATGGGATGTCCACATTTAAGCTCCATTCTGAACTTTTCTGTGTCCAAGTGTTATACAAACATCATGGTTTCAGAGTTTCGTGTATGTATTTTCAAAACCATGTCAATGATGGCATTCCTTATCTCACTTTCATCGATACTGATACTGTTTTAAAACTGTTTCTAATTTTGTTTCACTGGGTTGTATAAATCTATACTGATTAGCTAATTAATTTATTGCATCGTATGGGAGGCGCATTCCCAATCTCGTTGTACCCCTGTACAATGACAATAAAGATATATTATATTGTATTGTATTGTACTGATCCCTGTTATCAGTACATTGTTGGTAAACTTCTATATAATGGTGATTCAATAGCTCATGCTGATACTGATTAGATGTTGCAACAGTCTCTGGCAGTGCATTCTGGTTCTGACAATCACCTTGGAGACAATCCAATGGCCTTATTAGGTTCTTGATTAGTAAGGGTGCCAAAAGTCATGGGGAGAAGGAAGGGGAATATGGGTTGAGAGCAAAAAATAGATCAGCCGTGATCGAATGGCGGCGTGGACTCGATGGGACCTAATTCCGCTCCTATGTCTTACGGGTGAAACTATTCTTCCTCGCATCTCACCGAAACCTCCTACCCTCATCTTAAACCCACGCCCTCTGGTTTTAATTGCCTTTAGAGATACAGCGTGGAAACCGGCATCTTGTGTCCACAATTATATAGAACCTTGGTATGAACACTTAGATATTGTTTACATTTGGGTCTCATCTGGAAAAGGATGTACCTGCAGTTGAAGGATGATACGCATCACTGGTTCCCAGGATGCCATCTCTCATCTGAGCAAAGATTGCGTAAGCTAGGCTATTGAACATTCAGTACGTGTACGCTTTTAACAGTTATTTTATCTTTTCCTAAAACAAAGTCTGCACATCAAGTCTACACTCAAGATAGACATTATATGCTAGAGTATCTCAGCAGGACAGGCAGCATCTCTGGAGAGAAGGAATGGGTGACGTTTCAGGTCAAGACCCTTCTTCACACAACTTCAGACAATAGACAATAGACAATAGGTGCAGGAGGAGGCCATTCGGCCCTTCGAGCCGGCACTGCCATTCAATGTGATCATGGCTGATCATTCTCAATCAGTTCCCCGTTCCTGCCTTCTCCCCATACCCCCCTGACTCCGCTATCCTTAAGAGCTCTATCTAGCTCTCTCTTGAATGCATTCAGAGAATTGGCCTCCACTGCCTTCTGAGGTAGAGAATTCCACAGATTCACAACTCTCTGACTGAAAAAGTTTTTCCTCATCTCAGTTCTAAATGGCCTACCCCTTATTCTTAAACTGTGGCCCCTGGTTCTGGACTCCCCCAACATTGGGAACATGTTTCCTGCCTCTAACGTGTCCAACCCCTTAATAATCTTAAGACTCAGTCTGAAGAAGGATCTTGACCCTAAACGTCACCCATTCCTTCTCTCCAGAGATGCTGCCTGTCCCGCTGAGTTACTCCAGCATTTTGTGTCTATCTTTGGTGTAAACCAGCATCTCCAGTTCCTCCCTACACACAGGTCTACATTCAGGTGGGCTATGTGGGCCTGCTTCTGTGATGACTGAAATATCTTTGGAAGTAAGTAAAATCCACACTGAAAATGCTTGGTTTTCTTATTGATTAAACGCATGGAAATAGTGTTGATTTTTTCTTAACCTTGTAATCTCAAATTGGTAAGTGGCGGAGACATTTTAATGTGTGTAAAGCATAATAGATTTGGCTACATCAGTCTGGCTGCTGTTTGGGGGATTGGACAGTAAAGTGGAGATCTGGAGATAAGCACCAGGGGAAAAAAAAACTCTGACAGAACAGGAACTTAACAGCTTGTCATTTTTGTTCTTAAGATAATAATAATAACATATCTAAAACGGCGAGACTGCAGATATCCAGACCAAATAATTGTCAGGCTTTGAGAGGAGATTCACTTGGCTGGGATGGAACATTTCAATTATGAGGAGTAAATAGATCTTGCTTTCCTTGGATGTCCAGTCACTCCACACACAACTCCATGCCCCAACAGGATGGTCTTTGAAGCCCTCCCTTTCTTCTTCGACCACAGAACCAGCCAATCTCCATCTACCAATACTCTCCTCCGCCTAGCAGAGCTGGTTCTTAACCTCAACAACTTCTCCTTTGACTTCTCCTCCCACTTCCTCCAAATCCGTGGCTTAGCTATGGGCGCTCGCATGGGCCCTAGCTTTGCCTGCCTCTTTGTAGGGTACGTCGAACAATCCCTGTTCCAGGCGTATAAAAGGTCTACGACCTTTGCTTCCCTTGGAGGTGGGGAAGTTGAGGAGGGGTCTGATTAAGGTATACAAATTTACGAGGATTAGATAGTGTGATAGCAGGAAACAGCCCATTGAGTCCATGTGCAAGAGCCACCAGGTTTCAGCGCCATTTTCGCAGTCCATAAAGGCCCGTCGACTCCATCGGGCTTGCCAATGATCCGTCGTTCTCTCCTGTCCCGTCCTTCAGCCTTCATACCTAGCCCTCTGCGGGCGCTTCCTGCAGCCAACCCTGAGGGCAGGGAAAGTAAGACCCACGGTGCTCTCTCCGGCCCTTTGCTCTGTCATCTGCCACCGTAGCTGACTCTATGAGATCATGAGATCGATCCCAATGAGATCATCAGAAGTCTGCTTGCTCTTGCACTGCACGTTTGCTTTGCGATGCCAAACAGGCACTCTGTAGCTGGTAAAGGCCCCCAGAATGGGCAGGAAAAATGGCCAAACGGGAAAAGATGCAGGGCCTGGTAGTTTCGTTTACTTTGGAGATACAACGCAGAAACAGGCCCTTCAGCCCATCGAGTCCGTGCTGACAAGCGATCTCCGCAAGTGAACACTACTCCACACACACCGGGGACAGTTTACAATTTTACTGAAGCCAATTAACGTACACACCTGTAAATGTTTGGAGTTTGGGAGGAAACCGGAGAAACCCCTCTTTAGGCCACGGGGGAGAACGTGCAAACACCCTGCAGGCAGCACCCATGGTCTGGATCAAGCTCTGGTCCCTGGCGCCGTAAGGCAGCAACTCTACCGGTGCGACAACGTGGGAGGAACAAAATGACAATTGTAGAAATGCCATTTTAACAGTTCAACTCGGTTAAAGTGGAGGATTGCTGGGTGCAAACGGCTGACAGGATAAGAAATAGAAACGACACCTTGAACCTTGACGACAATGGCTTTTTGAATGCGAAAGCAGAGGAGTGATGTTGGATTTGTGCAGGGTGTTGATCGGGTCACAGTTGGCGTAGCACTGCAGTTCCAGGCACCCCATTGCAGAGTGGGGAGACTGTACCTCTGGGGAATGGGGCAGTGAAGAATCGCAACAGCGCTGCCAGAGATGAGAAAATAGAGTTGATGAAGAAGGGGAAACTAATTTGGACTTTTTTTTTATTCGATCGTGTAAGATATGGCGATCTGATAAAAAAAGACTTAGGAACGTTAAAGTGTCCTCGGAGAGTGGGAAAGATTGCTGTTGCTGGCTGACAATCTGACAAGGGAATGAGCCTGTGTCTTCAAATGCCAAAGTGGGATGGCGGTATGATTGCTTTCTTCAAGGAGTTATTAGAAATGAAATGCATTTCCACGCAGGGTTATTGAAGCAGAGACAATAACATTTAAACGACAATTGGTTGGTCATTTGAAAAGAGGCGATACGGGAAGAAAGGGTGGCGCGGCGGTAGAGTTACCGCCTCACAGCGCCAGAGACCCAGGTTCGATCCCGACCACGGGTGCTGTCTGTGCCGAGTTTGTACGTTCAACCTGTGACCGCCTGGGTTTCCTCCGGGTGCTCCGGTTTCCTCCCACACTCCAAAGACGGACAGGTTTGTAGCATATGGGGAGAGGGCAGGAACGGGGTACTGACTGTGGATGATCAGCCATGATCACATTGAATGGCGGTGCTGGCTCGAAGGGCCGAATGGCCTCCTCCTGCGTCAATTGTCTATTGTCTATAATTGATTTTGGTAAAATTATAAATTGTCCCTAGTGTGTGCAAGATAGTGTTAGTGTGTGGGGATAGCAGGTTGCCACGGACTCGGTGGGCCGAAGGGCCTGTTTCCACGCTGCACCTCCAAACTAAACTAAAGAGAGAGAGAGAGTGTGGAGATGTAAGATAAAATAGATCGCCCCTCACGGGGAACTACAAACCAACCTAGAACAGTTGGTCCAAATAGCTTCCTTCATTGTTATAATTTGTATTTAATTTTATGATGATAATAACATCGCCCAGACTGTGAATGTTGCATTTATCGTGATGTATTACGGTGTACTTTCCTGTTTTATTCTGGGCAGTTAATGGACACAGCTGCAGAGTTTCAGTGATAACAAACCGACGTAATAAAGCAGCTCCTGTTTAATGCCCACCGTGGACATTTGTCGTCCTGGCCACTCCTGTGTGAGCGGGGATTTCACACGAGTGACACAAGACCCCAAAATGAGAAGCAGAAAGGCAAAATCTCACGACGCCGGAGACCCAGGTTCAATCCTGACCCGAGTGGCTGCCTAGTTTAGTTTAGTTTATTATCATTGTCACCTGTACTGAGGTACAGTGAAAAACCTTTCTAATGTGCTGACCAGTCAACGTTACTTTCTTTCCTTCATTTGTTCTTCATCACTGCCCATGCCTCTCGTTTCCCTTTCCCCTGACTCTCATTCTGAAGAAGGGTCTCGACCCGAAACGTCACCCATTCCTTTTCTCCAGGTGAGCTGTCTGACCCGCTGAGTTGCTCCAGCTTTTTGTGTCTATCTTCAGCGAAAGGACTGCACTTGGTTACACTCAAGCCTTCCAGAGTGTGCAGATACAGGATAAAGGGAATAGCGTTTAGTACAAGACTAGACCAAGTGGACCCGTTGGGCCCAAACCTCTCCTGCATTGGTGCGGCACCCTCTCCTCCCTCACTCCCCCCTCCCGTCCCCCTCCCCTCCCCTCCCCCCTCTTCCCCTCCCTCCACTGTCCCCCCTCCCTCCACCCCCTCCCTCCACCCTCCCTCCACCGCCCTACCCCTTCCTCTCCCTCCCTTCATCCCCCTCCCCCTCCTTCCCCCTCCCTCCTTCCCCCTCCCTCCCCCCCTCCCCCCATCCCACTCCCCCTCATAGAGTCACACAGCATGGAGAGAGGCCTCTGCCCATCCCACCCATGCAGACCAAGATGCTCCATCGTAGCTACCCCCATTTGCCACGTTTGATCCATATCTTTGACCCTCATCTTGAGGGTTGAGGCTCTATAAGGCGCTGGTAAGGCCACATCTGGAATATTGTGAGCAATTTTGATGAAGGATGTGCTGGCTCTGGAGAGGGTCCAGAGGAGGTTTACAAGAATGATGATCCCAGGAATGAGTAGGATAACCTATGGTGAGCACTGGGCCTGTACTTGCCGGAGTTCAGAAAGAATGAGGGGGGACCTCATTGAAACATATAGAATAATGATAGGCTTGGATAGAATGGATGTGGAGAGGATGGTTCCACTAGTGGGAGAGTCTAGGACTAGTCATAGCCTCAGAATTAACGAACATTCTTTTAGGAAGGAGATGAGGAGAAATGTCTTTATTCAGAGGGTGGTGAATCTGTGGAATTCTTTGCTACAGAAGACTGTGGATGTCGTCAGTGGATAATTTTATGGCAGAGATAGATAGATTCTTGATCAGTACTGGTGCCATGGGGTGAAGGCAGGAGAATGGGGTTAGGAGGGAGAGATGGATCAGCCATGATTGAATGGCCTTGTTCTACTCCTATCCCTTATGACCTTATGATATTTATCTGTCTAATGTTTTGTAATTGTCTTTGTTACTTCTACACACAGAGACAGAGACAGAGACGGAGAGAGAGACGGAGACAGAGAGAGAGACACACAGTAGAGAGAGACACAGAGAGAGAGAGAGAGACAGAGAGAGAGAGACCGAGAAGTACTTGGCAAAATCTAAGAAATTAGGCAGTGTTTGTGTACACGTATCTTGTACTGAACATGACACCCTTTACCCTGTTTGTGGACACTGTGGACAGCTTGATTGTAATCATGTACAGGCTTTTCACTGGCAGGATACCAGTGCAGTCCAAGGTTTGGATTTGGATTGAAAACCAGACAATTGTTGTAGAAATGAATGTTACCGGCAGCTGACAAAGCAAGGGGAGCATGCTTTGCTCCTGCCCATCACAGGGCAGACAATGATGGGTGACAGGCAATTACCTTCGGTACTCTGATGGACGGGGAGAGGAGATGAGGAGGAGATTCTTTAGTGAAAGGAGATGACCCCTGGCCATACACTCATTTCACCCCTGCCATCGAGAAGAAGTTACCGTATAGGAGCCTGAAAACTGTGACATCTAGGTTCAGAATAGCTTCTTCACTACCGCTATCAGGCTATTAAACACTACAACCTCAAAGCAGCTCTGAACATCAATAGACTATTATTGTTATTATTGCATTGTTATTGTTTATTTGTTCTTTATGTGTACGTATGCATGTGTGTGTATATATATGTACATGTATATGTGTGTATATATATATATATATATATGTGTATATATATGTGTATATGTTTGTGTATATATGCATATATGTGTGTGTGTATATATGTGTACATGTATGTATATGTATATAGATATATGTGTGTGTATATGTATGTATGTATGTATATATGTGCACATACGTATATATACATACACATATATATACATACACATATATAATCATACATACATTCACACGCATATATGTATACTTGTGTGTGAATGTATGTATGTTTATATATATGAATGTATGTGCATGTATGTATGTGCATGTGTGTACATATACTCATGTATATGTGTATGTGTGTGTATATATGTATGTGTGTATATGTATGTGTATGTATGTATGTGTATGTATGTATGTATATGTGTATGTATGTATGTATATGTATGTGTGTATGTATATATATGTGTGAATATGTGTATATACACACACTGAACGTTTTTTCTCGTTTATTATCTTGTTTGCTATTTATACATATTCTGTTGTGCTGCTGCAAGTAAGAATTTAATTGTTCTATCTGGGTCATACGATAATAAAACACTCTTGACTTGATGAGCAGGAATTTCTTTAGTAGAAAGGAGAAGAGGAGGAATTTCGTTAGTCGGGGGGGTGGTGAATATGTGGAATTCACTGCCACAGGCGGCTGTGGAGGCCAAGTCATTGGTCATTTTTAAGGCAGAGATTGACAGATTCTTGATTAGTAGTCAAGTCAAGTCAAGTCAATTTTATTTGTATAGCACATTTAAAAACAACCCACGTTGACCAAAGTGCTGTACATCTGATTAGGTACTAAGGGAAAAAAATGAAACATACAGTAGCACGCAAACAGTTCACAGCGCCTCCTCAATGAGCCTCAAACGCTAGGGAGTAGAAATAGGTTTTGAGCCTGGACTTAAAGGAGTCGATGGAGGGGGCAGTTCTGATGGGAAGAGGGATGCTGTTCCACAGTCTAGGAGCTGCAACCGCAAAAGCACGGTCACCCCTGAGCTTAAGCCTAGACCGCGGGATAGTGAGTAGCCCCAAGTCGGCTGACCTGAGGGACCTGGAGTTAGAGAGGGGGGTTAGAAGATTTTTGATGTAGGGGGGGAATGTCCATTTAGGGCTTTATACGTGAATAGGAGGAGCTTGAAGTTGATTCTGTACCGTACAGGGAGCCAGTGGAGAGAGGCCAGAATCGGGGTGATGAGGTCCCTTTTACAGGTACCCGTCAGGAGTCTCGCTGCGGCGTTTTGGACCAGTTGCAGGCGGGACAGGGAAGATTGGCTGATCCCAGTGTATAGGGAGTTGCAGTAGTCTAGGCGGGAGGAAATGAAAGCGTGAATGATTTTTTCTGTGTCGTCGAATTGGAGGAAAGGTTTGATTTTAGCTATGGTTCGAAGTTGGAAGAAGCTGGCTTTTACCACAGCGTTGACTTGCTTATCAAATTTTAATGCAGAGTCAAATATCATGCCGAGGTTTTTGACATGCGGTTTGACTAGGCAGGATAGACTTCCAAGACTGCCTGTTATCGATTTGATGGAGTCGGGGGGGGGGGGGGGGGGGGGGGGGGGCAAATAGGATGACCTCAGACTTGCTCTCATTTAATTGGAGGAAGTTCTGTGCCATCCAACATTTTATGTCCTCAAGGCAGTGTAAGAGGCTGTTTAAATTTGACTGGTTGTTGGGGGTCAGGGGTTATGGGGGAGAAGGCAGGAGAATGGGGTTGAGAGGGAAAGCTAGATCAGCCATGATTGAATGGCGGAGTAGACTTGATGGGCCGAATGGCTTAGTTCTGCTCCTAACATTTATGAACTTATGTGATGGATGACAACTCAAGGTTGAACGGCAACAGTGAACAGCACTGCCCCTGGTTGCCTGAAAATGTGTGGACTGCCCTGCTGAAGATCCTGAGTTTGAAGGGATCCAAGGAGATAAATAAAATGCCAATGGAGGAGGCTGATTGAAAGAGGACCTGTGGCTACAAATCAACCACAACCTGCAGTATTGGCAAGAGGTTGTTATGCAAACTTGAAGCAGATTAACTCAGTACTTTTTCTGCAATATTCCGCCATGAGAAATCCATTTGATTCTAGTAGATTGAACTAATCTTTCAGCGCGTCAATACTTATATCAAATTTACAAAATGCTGGAGTAACTCAGCAGGTCAGGCAGCATCTAAGGAGAGAAGGAATGGGTGACGTTTCGGGTCGAGAACCTTCCTCAGACTGATGTCAGGGGGGTGGGACAAAGGAAGGATATAGATGGAGACAGGAAGATAGAGGGAGATCTGGGAAGGGGAGGGGAAGAGAGGGACAGAGGAACTATCTAAAGTTGGAGAAGTCAATGTTCATACCACTGGGCTGCAAGCTGCCCAAGCGAAATATGAGGTGCTGTTCCTCCAATTTGCGGTGGGCCTCACTATGGCACTGGAGGAGGCCCATGACAGAAAGGTCAGAGTGGGAGGGGGAGTTGAGGTGCTCAGCCACTGGGAGATCAGGTTGGTTAAGGCGGACTGAGCGAAGGTGTTGAGCGAAACGATCGCCGAGCCTGCGTTTGGTTTCGCCGATGTAAAGAAGTTGACATCTAGAGCAGCGGATACAATAGATGAGGTTGGAGGAGGTGCAGGTGAACCTCTGTCTCACCTGGAAAGACTGTTTGGTGTTTAAATCTATTTCTAATGCCACCACGTAGAAAATAGGCAGTGGGCAACAATCCAAAAAATACTCTGGCCACGTACACTTTGTGTGATGGTCACCAAGGCGTGAGGGGGGGCGGAATAGTGGCACGGTGGAGGAGCTGCTGCCTCACAGCGCCAGAGACCCGGGTTCGATCCTGACCATGGGTGCTGTTTGTATGGAGTTTGTACGTTCTCCCTACGACCACATGGGTTTTCTCCGGATGCTCCGGTTTCCTCCCACACTCCAAAGACGTGCAGGTTTGTTGGTCAATTGCTTACGGTAAAGAAAAAAGGTAAATTTTCCCTAGTGTGCCGGATGGCGATAGTGTACGGGTTGAACACTGGTCGCCGCGGAGGGCGGATCGGAAAGGCCTGTTTCCACGCTGCATGTCTAAACTCTAATTGTAATTTGTCTAGTTTTTTTTGTTGATAACTTCTGCTTTGCTAATTTAGTTAACAATGCACGGAGATTGTTCCTGATGTTGGAGAAGTCCAGAACCAGGGGTCACAGCTTAAGGATAAGGGGGAAGTCTTTTAGGACCGAGATGAGAAAACATTTCTTCACACAGAGAGTGGTGAGTCTGTGGAATTCTCTGCCACAGAAGGTAGTTGAGGCCAGTTAATTGGCTATATTTAAGAGGGAGTTAGATGTGGCCCTTGTGGCTAAAGGGATCAGGGGATATGGAAAGAAGGCAGGTACGGGATACTGAGCTGGATGATCAGCCATGATCATATTGAATGGCGGTGCAGGCTCGAAGGGCCGAATGGCCTACTCCTGCACCTATTTTCTATGTTTCTATGGTCATCCACCGCGATGAAAAGGATTCAGGCACTCACGAGAGCTAAGATGTAGGATAGAATGAATGACAAAGTAGATCATCACATTTCTTATCTGCAGGTGCAGGGAGAAGAACATGACAAAACAGATGAAAAGCTGAATAAATGATACACTATGCTGGGACTTGTGGTAAATGTCATACCATTTTGTTGGTGCATTATGACCAAGGTGATGCCAGGGCCAGTTATTCGCCCGAAGGCAGACACAAAATACTGGGGCAACTCAGCGGGTCAGGCGGCATCTCTGAAGCAAAGGAATAGGTGACGTTTCGGGTCGAGACCCTTCTTCAGACTGAGGATCAGGGGAGAAGGAAACGGGAAATATAAAAAGGCATGTAGAAAAAAAATGAATGGAAGGCATGCAAAAGGACAAATCAAACACAGCAACGATGATCAAGGAAAGGTGGAGCCCACAATGGTCCATTGTTGGCTGTGGGGAAGGTGATAGCGTGTGACGCGAACGGTGAAACTCAGCAGGGCGACGGTGAAACTAGTACGACGACTAGGGTGGGGGAGGGACGGAGAGAGAGAGAGAGGGGAAGCAAGGGTTACATGAAGTTAGAAAAATTAAAATTGATACTGCTCGATTGTAAGTTGGCCAAGGTGCTGTTCCTCCAATTTGCGTTTGGCCTCACTCTGGACAGTGGAGGAGGGTCAGAACAGAAAGGTCAGTGTGGGGAAAGGGAAGGGGAGTTAAAGTGTGTGGCAACCAGCCATTACCTTCCTTGGTCTAGGCTGACTATAGGCACCTTTGTGCCAGTTAAGACAGCAAGGCTAAGCTAAGGTATTTAACATTACAAACGTGCATTTGCCTGTGTAGAGTGTGTAACACATACGCACCGTCTTTGAGCAAATCGCAGTGAATGACGCAGTTGCTGGAGCCCTCCTGTAAATCAGGAAGACTTACATTGTCATTATAATGCAAAGACAGCGCCTCACAAATGTAACGGAATTGAGGCAGAGTTGAACTTTGGTGTTTCCGGGGCCGTTCACATGTGAACTGGAAGACTTGTTAATCTCCTGACATGTCGTTGTTGCTTTTGATTACGTCATACATGCCAAAATGTTCACTTAACTATAACAGAAGGAATGAAATGAAAGTCTACGTCAGGCCCTTGGCTGTACTGGGTAACCGTTCCCACAGCTTAGTTTAGTTTAGAGATACAGCGCAGAAACAGGCCCTTCGGCCCACTGAGTCCTCGCTGACCAGCGATCGCCCGTACACTAGTTCTATATTTCGCACGCACACGAGGGACAATGTACAATTTTTACCGAAGCCAAATTAACCTACAAAGCTGCACGTCTTTGGAATGTGTGAGGAAACTGGAGCACCCGGAGAAAACCAACGTGGTCACGGGGAGAACATGTAAACTCCGTACAGACAGCACCCTTAGTCGGAATCGAACCTGGGTTCTTGGCACGTAAGGCAGCAACTCAACCGCTGTGCCACCGTGCCACTCAGCATGGCAGCTATTAGTTTGCTGATTAATTTTCTCAGGGTTACAGACTGCACACTTGAGCTACTTTAATTGTTCCGTTGCCATCAATGTAGATTGGTACATAAAGCCAAAAACACCAGTAAAGGCTACACTGAAATACTTCCTTTCTCAGTGTTCTTCCATTGTAAAAAGAAGGGAACAGGCTTTTCTTTCCTCTATGTAGATTTTTAGCTCTCGGGGTGAAAAGTCAAATCTCCGGCATCAAGATCCACTGCTTGGCAATCATTTGTTGCTGTACGATTTAAATGTTGTCATATTTACGCAGAGACCCAGGTTCGATCCTGACTACGGCTGCTGTCTGTAAGGAGTTTGTACGTTCTCCCGGTGACCGCGTTGGTTTACTCCAGGTGCTCCGGTTTCCTCTCGCGCTCCAGTGACGTACAGCTTGGTTGGTTAATTGGCTTTGGTGAAATTGTAAAATGTCCCTCGTGCGCGGGAGGATGGTGTTAGTTAACGGGGCGATTGTCTCAGTCAGACATGAGCAGACGTAATTGATTATCTCTTCCCATATCAGTTTGGCTGTGGGGATGTTGTGTGGCATTTGCTCAGTGTTCTGTTGATGCTCGTTGAAGTTCAAAGTTGTTTCTCGGTGGCAATAAGTAGTGTGGTGCAAGAACAAGTGTTCCTTGATACTTGCTGCTGGAGGTTCCAATATTTATTGTGAGTAAAGTCTCCATACTTTTACTAAACCGGAGAAATGATAAAAACTTCAGGTTTTATTTACCTAAATAGCAGTTCATCACTTAAGCCAGTGTGTGTAATTGATGAGGTTCATAGTGTCAGCACTGATGGATACTGCCAGGCAAAATAGAACTGATTGGTTTCATAATTCCAAGAGAAAAGAATTCTCCAGGCGTGAATTAATCTGTCCTGTGATATAAAAGTAATATTTCACCGAGACATAGTTTGCAATTCTGCTTCTTTTTACAAAAGTCAATTCCAAGGTACTCCCATGTAAGTTATTATAAACCTGCTATCCTGAATTGATTGGAGCCTAAAGCAATCACTTTGTTATTAGAAATTGAATCTAACTGCAGGGGAAAGGAATCATTTCATGAGCTAACTAACCATCCTTCAATTTATGTTAGTTAAACTAAATCTGGGATGGAAAAAGAGGACACAAAATGCTGGCAGCATCTCTGGAGGATAGGTGACTTCTTCTTCCCGACCCAAAGTGTTGCCTGTCCACGTTCTGCAGAGATGGTTGCCTGACCCGCTGAGTTACTCCAGCAAGTTGGGTCTTTTTTTGTAAACCAGCCAGCGTCTGTAGTTCTGGGGAATATGGAACGGTGATCACTGCAGTTCCTTGTTTCTAAATCTAGAATAGTGCGGCACGGTGGCGCAGCGGTAGAGTTGCTGCCTCACAGCGCCAGAGACCAGAGTCCTATCCTCACTATGGGTGCTGACTGTATGGAGTTTGAACGTTCTCCCCGTGACCTGCGTGGGTTTTCTCCGTGATCTCCGGTTTCCTCCCACACTCCAAAGGCGTACAGGTTTGTAGGTTAGTTGGCTTGGTATAATTGTAAATTGTCCCTAGCGGGTGTAGGATATCGTTAGTGTGCGGGGATCGCTGGTTGGCGTGGACTCGGTAGCTGGGTTTATCATATCATATCATATATATACAGCCGGAAACAGGCCTTTTCGGCCCTCCAAGTCCGTGCCGCCCAGCGATCCCCGTACATTAACACTATCCTACACCCCACTAGGGACAATTTTTACATTTACCCAGCCAATTAACCTACATACCTGTACGTCTTTGGAGTGTGGGAGGAAACCGAAGATCTCGGAGAAAACCCACGCAGGTCACGGGGAGAACGTACAAACTCCTTACAGTGCAGCACCCGTAGTCAGGATCGAACCTGAGTCTCCGGCGCTGCATTCGCTGTAAAGCAGCAACTCTACCGCTGCGCCACCGTGCCAGGGTTAAGGGTTGAGAGTTAAGCTGAATTGAGGGCATCTCAGTGGTTTACAATCATATCTTAAATTGCTTTCCTATCTTTTGCCTTTAGTACCTTGCTTGCTGGATTATTGCACAGGTAAAGATGTTTTTCTGTTGTGTTTCATTCCCTTTGCTAATCTTGGAGGTGTTTGAAGTGCTTTATCTCAGTTGTGCATTTTCCACTTTATAAACTGATAAGGCATAAGCTGCTTAACCATCTTGAATTTGAGGCTTACGTCTCAGTAATGCTTCTTCAAGCCTTCTGTGATTTACACTTGAGGTCTGTATTCGGGCTCTTGTCCATGCTCATTTGAATGCGTGCATTTGCATTCACAACAGAATGGATTTTGTTTAATTCGCTGGCTGGGATGAGCATTGCTTCTTCCTCTTATGTCTTCTCCAATGCCCGTAGTTATCTTGTCTGTTGACCTGAAGCGATGGACTCCCGAGGCACAGCTTGAGTAGTGACGGGACCTCTTGTGGCCCTTGTTCTACAAAGCTCCCATGGAAGCTTTGACAGCCAACAAATCCTTGCCCACAGCTACACCAGCTGCCAAAGACAATCTTGGACTGGACTGAAGTCCAGTTTCCGATCAGAACCTAGAGCTTCACCGGCCAGTTCCAGATTTCCCACATATTTCCTGATCGCGTAGCAGGAGCCATTTCAGCCCATCTGGTGTATGCTGGCAGTTCGATTCATCAACTCATTTTGTTCCCTAGTTGCTGGGCCAGTACTTGGAAAGCAATTTTTGTAGAGTCCTTGCACGATCTGTGTCCAAGTTCATAATTTCTGTCAATTTATGCTGGCACTTGCATTTACTTCTTGGCTTCACTAAACAATCTGTCTGTTGAAAATGATGCATTTTCTACGGATCATTTTAATTCCATGCTTACATTGTTTAGTTTGATTCAGTATCGAGATCCGTCACGGAAATCGGCCCTTCGGCCCACCGAGCCCACGCCGACCAGCGATCCCCCTCCGCTAACACTGCCGTGCATGCTCGGGCCAGTTTACAATCTTTAACCATGGCCAACTAACCTACAAACCTGTACGTCTGCGGAGTGTGGGAGGAAACTGGAGCTCCCGGAGAAAACCCACGTGGTCACGGGGAACTCTGCACAGACAGCACCCGTAGTCAGGATCGAACCCGGGTCTCTGGCGCTGTAGGGCAGCAACTCTACCGCTGCGCCACCGTGCCACCCTCGTTGTACCCTGTGCTTTTGTTGCACCATCTTCACCGGCATAACGTTTCAATTTTCTTTATTTTTCTCATTTGTTATCCAAGACTTCGACCTATTCCGGAATGTCTTCTGGAGCATTGGGCTGTAATTCAACCTTAAATTCACTCATTTCCTTTTATGATCCCCAGGACCTTATCAGTGTCCAGCCTTTCAAACCATTTGGGCTCTCTGTTTGTCATGAATCAGGTTTATACAGAAACTATTAGTTCCCCACAAGTGTCTATTCAGCGTGATTGGGAGCATTCTTTCCAACTTTCAACGGAAAATGGTGAGGTATTTTTTCCGCGCAGCAGCAATCAAGTGTGAAAAGGGAAGCTGATTGTATCAATTGCATTGAGGACGTTAAGTTGATTTTTCTTTTAATGATGTGAGGCTATATTCGTATATCACCCAGATTAGTGTGATTCCACACATCCCTTCGATTCGCTGCAGGATTTGGAATTAAAGTTTTGACACACATTTGATTACGGATAAGGTGGGAAGAAATGGGATTCTTTGTATTTTAACTTTCGGCAGTAAAATACAAGACTTGAAATGTACAGGCAACAGGAAGGTAGGGTTACAATGCGCTCTCATTTTGGAACATCTGAATGTTCTGCTGTTTAGGCGAATAAGGGAAAAATATAAATTGAGAAAAATGTTTTGGATAAGTGGAGTTGCCCTGTGTTTTATTAAATTAGAAATACATTTGTTGTGCAAATTATGGAATGTGGGAGTGAAACGGGAGCACCCAGCCACAACCCTCATGGTCACAGAGAGAACGTGCAAACTCCACACAGACAGCAGCCGTAGTCAGGATCGAACCCGTGACTCTGGTGCTGGGAGGCAACAGCTCTCTCAGCTGCACCACTGTGCAACCTCAAGCGTTCTCAGATTCTTGACCAGATTGGCCAGACTGTAGTGGGTGGGAATCTGATAACAGAATGCATCGTGAAATCAAAAGTAGGGAACGGAGATCCCCACACGCTGGGAATATCCCGGAAACCCCGAGGCCAAGCCCACCAGCGGACCCAGGACTCACTCAGCGAGGACGGAGGACCCATGTGTTGGGCCCGGCTCGCCCGCTGTGGAGGCCCCACTCAGTCCTGAGCCAGTGGCGTCTACGGGCCCAGCACCGCCGAGAGTGAGGACGGACCCGAGAGAGAAGAGGGGAACGGGGAGGGGAGGGGGGATTCAAGAGAGGGAGGGGGACCCGAGAGGGAAGGGGGATGGGGAGGGGGAACGGGGAGGGGAGGGGGAACGGGGAGGGGAGGGGGAACGGGGAGGGGAGGGGGAACGGGGAGGGGAGGGGGAACGGGGAGGGGGAACGGGGAGGAGAGGGGGAGCGGGGAGGGGAGGGGGTCTAGAGAGATGGAGGGGGAACGGGGAGGGGAGGGGGGGGGGCAGAGAGGGAGGGGGACCCGAGAGGGAGAAGGAACGGGGAGGGGAGGGGGGGATTCAAGAGAGGGAGGGGGACCCGAGAGGGAATGGGGGATGGGGAGGGGGAGCGGGAACGGGGAGGGGAGGGGGAACGGGGAGGGGAGGGGGAACGGGGAGGGGAGGGGGTCTAGAGAGATGGAGGGGGAAAGGGGAGGGGAGGGGGGACCAAAGAGGGAGGGGGAATGGGGAGGGGAGGGGGGACCAGAGAGCGAGGGGGAACGGGGAGGGGGGGTCCCGAGAGAGGGACAGAGACTTGAGAGAGGGAGAGGGACCTGAGAGAGGGAGGGGGACCTAAGAGGGAGTGGGAATGGGGAGGGGAGGGGAGGGGAGGGGGGACCTGAGCGTAACTGCTAAGAATGCTGGGGGATCGGCGAGGCTGAGGTGAGCCGTCAAGTGCACAGGGGGCCCAATGCTGGCTCTCATGGCCTTGTGGCCTGTGCACTCACCCGTGAAGTGGCACAGATTTGGACTGGGAAGGGAGCAGTTCACAGGGTCTCTCGGCTGCCCTTATTTTAAGTATCTGGGCCCCTCATGGTCCGACAGGTTAACATTGAGCCCTAAGGGTAGCGTTGTCAATCGCTTCCTGCCCTTGGTCGGAGCTGTCAGCTGCAAGTGTAAAGAGACAGTTTGGAGACGAGGTGGAATGGGATTATTTTATTCTTGGCTCTTCTCTGAAGAATGGAGTGGATGTTTCCATAACAGTGGAAGGCTACAGACAGCCAGAGGCACTTGGTTTATGTCGAGCCTAAAATCAGAGACATGCTGGGCGGGCATATAGCCGTGATATGTTTCTCTTTTTTTAAATAAGTGGAGCATAGGTTGTTGGCAAAAATGTTTATGGCATTTCATTTTCATTGCCACTTGGCAATCTATTTTATATATCGGGATACAGCATGGAAACAGGCCCTTCGGCCCACATGTCCGTGCCAACCATCGATCGCCCGTTCACACTAGTCCTATGTTATCCCATTTTCTAAACCACTCGCTATCATGAGGGGTAAGTGACAAAGCTCATTAACCAACAATGCTGCACGTTTTGGGGATGTGAAGGGGAAACCGGAGCACCTGGAGGAAGCCTACGTGGTCACAGGGAGAACGTGCAAACTCCACAACAGCCTCGCCTGAGGTCGGGATTCGATAGTGGAATTGAAGAGACTTGTGGATAGGCACGTGGATGTGTAGAGAATGAAGGGATATGGATTCTGTGTTGTCAGATAAGCGTTGGTCTTGGCATTTTCTTCGGCATAGACATTGCACGTGGGCCAAAAGGCCAGTTCCTGTGCTGTACTGTTCTATGTTCCAAGCCAACAAAAGTAGGCATTAGAATTACACAAATAAGTGGCCATTTTTTTTTTTACATTTGCCCAGCCAATTAACCTACATACCTGCACGTCTTTGGAGTGTGGGAGGAAAACGAAGATCTCGGTGAAAACCCACGCAGGTCACGGGGAGAACGTACAAACTCCGTACAGACGGCGCCCGTAGTCAGGATCGAACCTGAGTCTCCGGCGCTCCATTCGCTGTAAGGCAGCAACTCTACCGCTGCGCCACCGTGCTGCCCTTGTTATGGCAAAAGGTTGCACAAAAATATATATAACTGTCCATTCATTGACGGACACAAAGTGCTGGGGTAACTCAGCGGGTCAGCCAGCATCTCTGGGGGAAAAAGATGGGTGACGTTTCGTGTCAGGACCCTCTTCAGGCTGAAGAAGAGTTTGAAGAGGCTTCCTGACCATGAACATCACCCATCCTTTTTCTCCCGAGACGCTGCCTGACCCGCTGAGTAACTCCAGCACTTTGTGTCTTAACTTTGGCGGAATCTGCAGTTCTGTTTCGCTGTACTTTTGCGGTAATTGTGCATTTATAATAATAATAATAATAAGCATTTATTTTATATAGCGCCTTACCAAAAGCTCAAAGCGCTTTACAAAAACAATCATAACATAAAAACAAACAGACAAACTATCCTAACGGAGAAGCGGTGAATAAACAGCGCCAGCGTCCTCTCACGTCAGGGTCCGGCAGTAGACAACAAAAAGCACAGGACACACAGATACAATTTAACACAAACAGCCATCACAGTGATTGCTCCAGGCACATCCTCACTGTGATGGAAGGCAAAGAAAAGTCTTATCTCCTCCTCATTCTTCTCCCGTGGCGCCACGAGTTGATCGAGGCTCCCAACATTTGCCACAAAGAAGCTTTTCAACGCATGGACCATACGATAGGAGCATCTCAAATAAACTTGGAATATTATCCTGTTTTAGCAGAAGATATTTGTGATTTTTGATTCCTTGCCCAAAGGCGACTTTGTGTTCGAAAGAACGGACGATTTATTAAATCTGGCGCACGCATGGAGACCAGCCGAAACTGATCTACCAAGTGCAACTTTGGTACAGTTTTTATGTTCTAAGATCAGAAGATTACACAGAAACTTGATTAACAGTAAGAGCGGCACGGTGGCGCTGTGGTAGAGTTTTGCCTCACAGATCCAGAGACCTGGGTTCGATCCTGACCCCGGGTGCTGTTTGTATGGAGTTTGTACGTTCTCCCTGTGACGGCGTGGGTTTTCTCCGGGTGCTCCGGTTTCCTCCCACACTCCAAAGATGGACAAGTTAATTAGCTTCAGTAAAATTGTAAATTTGTCCCCAGTGTTAGTGTGTGGAATAATCGCTGGTGGGCATGGATTCGGTATGAATATTGATTTCTTTAACATCAAGTAACCCTTGCATCCCCTCTCCCCCTCCCCCACCCTAGTCGGCGTACTAGTTTCACTGTCGTCCTGCTTAGTTTCACTGTTTGTATCGTTCGTTTTCACCGTCTCCACAGCCAACAATGGACCATTGTGGGTTCCACCTTTCTTTGATCGTCGTTGCTGGCTTTGCTTTGTCCTTTCGCTGGTCTTTCATTTGTTTCTTTTTACCTCTAGTTTCCCCCTCCCCCCTGACACTCAGCCTGATGAATGGTCTCGACCGAAACGTCACCTAATCCTTTCCTCCAGAGATGTTGCCTGACCCGCTGAGTTACTCCAGCTTTTTGTGACCACATTAATCCACATCCCCGTTTATTAGTTATCAGCCCTCCCTGTGCTTTCCCTATTATTGATGAGGGTCCTGTGGCTTTCAATCCCGATCAGTTTGATACTGCGTGGAGCGTATAAATAGCAATGGCATCCATTCTCGACTGGTGTTCTGAGTGAAACCTACACAGATCAGCCAAAACATTATGACCACTGACAGGCAAAGTGAATAACATTGCTTATCTTGTTATAATGGCACCTGTCAAGGGGTGGGATATATTAGGCAGCAAGTGAACAGTTCTTGAAGTTGATGTGTTGGATGCAGGAGAAATGGGCAGGAGTAAAGACCTGAGTGACTTTGACAAGGGACAAATTGTTATGGCCGGACGACTGGGTCAGAGCATCTCTGAAACGGCAAGGCTTGTGGGGTGCTCCCGGTCAGCAGTGGTGAGTACCTACCGACAGTGGTCCGAGGAGGGACAAACCACAAACCGGCGACAGGGTGTTGGGCACCCAAGGCTCATCGATGCGCGAGGGCAACGAAGGCTATCCCGTCTGGTCCGAACCGACAGAAGGTCTACTGTGGCACAAGTCTCAGAAAATCTTAATGGTGGTCACGGGAGGAATGTGTCACAATACACAGTGCATCGCACCCTGCTGCGTATGGGGCTGCACACGGAGGACCAACAGCATATGAGGCAGGTGGTCATGATGTTTTGGCTCATGTTTTGACTGATCGCTGTATATCTGTTCCGCAAGATCGGATCAAACGTTGTCAAACTCGAGCAGATCAGATTGTTTTTGTTTTCGTGGCTTGCACTTGGCGGTCGAACAAAGCTCAGGGGAGAGGATTCTGAAGCAGTCACTTTGTGTTTGCAAGCTGCTGGGGTGTGAGCTGTGACTGGGTGTGCAGTGCCTTCAGCGCTGTGTCACCAAGTGTCAGCAAACACTGTTCCTGCAGTTGATGGCACCCTTGTTAACGGCTGAATGTATAAGTGAGCCTGAACATGCGCCCTTGTTAGAACCAGTCTTGCCCGCTTGGTGAAATCTCTGGACAGTGAGGCAGGTAAAGAGGGTTCCCTCCAGCTGAGTGGTATACTGCCCAGGTGCGTTGGTAAGACCGCGTTGTCCATATATAATGCACGCAGGAAGGCACTGGGTAGTGAGCTGAAATGAACCTTCCCCTGGCCCCTGGTCCTGGCTCCACGGGCAAATGGACACTTCAGGTGAATCGAGGACTGTGGGCTTCACAGTCTAAGCCTCCACGAAGGAGGAGAAGAGGTAGTGGAGGGAGAGGAGAAGGGGAGGGAGAGGAGGGGAGGGGAGGAAAAGAGGGAGAAGGGTAAAGAGAGAGTGGACGCTCTTGAGTTACAAGCAAGGAGATCATGACTGGAGGGGGAGGGGAGGGGGAGGGAGGAGAGCGGGAGGAGGGAAGAAGGAGGAAGTGGGGATAGGGAGAGGGAAGGGAGATGGAGGGATGGAGGGGGGATGGAGGGGAAATGAAGGGGAGAGGGAGGGGAAAGAGAAAGAGAGAGCGAAAGAAAGAGAGAAAGGGGAGAGGGAAGGGGGGAGGATGGGGTGAGGAGGAGAGGGAGAGGGTAAAAGAGGGAGAGAGTGGAGCCTCCTGGGTCACAACCATTCCAGATTATGACTGATTTGTGACTCAATCTCTGGGATTAATTGCCAGCAACCTGCCGTCAAAACCCTCAAAAAATGTGACCAATTAACCTGAAGCGTGACTAGAGTGAGTGAAATTGGTGTCCATGGAATTACCAGAATCACTGTGGACTGCAGGAGCAGGAGTGATGTGTGGAACACGAGACACATTGGAGTAGAATGCAACCTGGCATTCCGGTGGTGAAGTATATGTGCAGCTGTCTTTCAGAGCAACTTGAATGTTTTGATTTCCATTGATTCAATTGCAACTGGAGACCGTGCATTTCCCTCAAAACCATTAAAAAATCGACCCCAGTCTGAAGAAGGGTCTCGACCCAAAACGCCACCTATTCCTTTTCTCCAGCGGTGCTGTCTGGTCCGCTGAGTTACTCCACCTTCTTGCGTCTACCTTTGGCTTAAACCAGCATCTGCAGTTCCTTCCCACCCAATATTTTCCGGATCATTTATTCAGTCTGTTTCAGACTCTGTGATACCCTCCGGCAGATTCACAGTGAACATGCGATTTATATAATATTGGTGGGAACAAGCTTTTGTGAATTGGTGAATATATATCCAATTGTTCTCCGTGTGTGCACAGTTATGTTGAACATTGAACGGGCTCGACTAGCTTTCTGTCAGGGAGGTAGCACACATAACAAGAAATGGCCTTTGCCTTATTTTGTTTGACGGACCTCTTATCAGTTTATCTTTATGACCATCCTCCCGTATCTACGTTCAGTTTCAAGAAGGGTCCTGACCCAAAACGGTATCTGTCTGCAAGTCCGCAAGAAATTGCAGCAAATTGTGGACGCAGCCCAGACCATCACACAAACCTACCGCCCTTCCACTGACTCCATTTATACCTCACGCTGCCTCGGCAAGGCCAGCAGCATAATCAAGGACGAGTCGCACCCTGGCCACTCCCTCTTCTCCCCTCCCCCAACGTGCAAAAGATATAGAAGTGTGAAAACGCACACCTCCAGATTCAGGGACAGGGGCAGTTCCTTCCCAGCTGTTATCAGGCAACTGAGCCATCCTGCCACAACCAGAGGGCAGTGCTGAACTACTATCTACCTCATTGGAGACCCTTGGACTATCTTTGTTCAGACTTAACTGGCTCTATTTTGCACCAAATGTTATTCACGTTATTCCCTTTATCCTGTGTCTGTAAATGGTGACTGGCTCGATTGTAATCATGTGTCGTCTTTCACGTTGCCTGGCTAGCACTGAACAAAAGCTTTTCACTGTACCTCGGCACACGTGACAATAAACTAAACTCCAACTCAAATCCATGTCTTCTAGAGACGCTGCCTGACCCACTGAGTTACTCCAGCACTTTGGGTTTTGCTCAAGATTCCGACTGCTGAGTGATAGGTGGACACAGGCGAGGGAAGGTGGGGTTTGACGGGCAGACTGGTGGAGTGAGTGACGAAGACGAGGAGATGAAATGGAGGCAAATGGGTGTCGGATATGGAAAGAGGCGAAGTGAAATGTAAAGCCAGGGGGAAGGATGGAGGGAGATAAGTGGGGAAAGAGGCGAGGGTAGAAGGGAATTGAAGGATGCGAGGATGGGGTTGAGTGTACGGAGGAGGGGGAAGGAACGGGGTGACTGGGGCGAGATAGTGGGAGAGACGGGTGGGGACTGAGGTGCGTGGAAAATAGAGAGGGGGGGGTGGGGGCTATCACTTATAATTGGAGAATTCAATGTTCATACCATTGGGTGGTAAGCTTGCCATGAGGTGCAGCAATGGAGGAACTCTAGTGATGAGGAGGCTCAAGGCAGAAGTGGTGACATGGAAATGGGAAGCGCAGTTAAAATGGCCAGAAACGGGCTGGACAGAGCACCAGTCTGTGTGTTGGATATCATGTGTTATCATACCATATCATATATATACAGCCGGAAACAGGCCTTTTCGGCCCTCCAAGTCCGTGCCGCCCAGCGATCCCCGTACATTAAACCTATCCTACACCCACTAGGGACAATTTTTACATTTACCCAGCCAATTAACCTACATACCTGTACGTCTTTGGAGTGTGGGAGGAAACCGAAGATCTCGGAGAAAACCCACGCAGGTCACGGGGAGAACGTACAAACTCCTTACAGTGCAGCACCCGTAGTCAGGATCGAACCTGAGTCTCCGGCGCTGCATTAGCTGTAAAGCAGCAACTCTACCGCTGCGCTACCGTGCCGCCTGATTGCTCTGTTGACTTGACAAATTTACACACGACTTGAAATATTCAAAAACAGACAATCTTGCACAGGGATAGTTTCTGAACAAGTCTACTTGCCATACTCTTAGTATTCGATAATTCAATGGTACCTTATTGTCATATGTGTATATAAGCACAAGGGAATTATGTTTTTACGTGCAGTTCAGTGACAATCTTGCCATTACATTTGGCATAATCATGCTAAGTGTAAGAGTGTAAGACAGTAGACCGCACTGAGTCAGTACAACAAGAGTTGCCATGTTTTTGGTGCCTTCTTGTACCCTTCATGTCCACATTTATTAATTAATCTTAGCTTGGCCATGAAGGCCCATTGTCACACTCAGCCTCTGACATTTAACCATCGTGTCAGTAAAAACAAAGTCATGATCCAATTTACAATTTCAAAAGTTCACACCTTCTTCCCAGCTGTTATCAGGCAACTAAACCATTCTAACCAACCAGAGAACGGTCCTGAGGTACCATCTACCTCATTGGAGACCCTCGGACTATCTTTAATCAGACTTTACTGGACTATCTTGCGCTATTGCCCTCTCATTATCTCTTTATCCTGTATCCTGTATTGCGTACAGTTTTGGTCTCCTAATCTGAGGAAAGACATCCTTGCCATAGAGGGAGTACAGCGAAGGTTCACCAGATTGATTCCTGGGATGGCAGGACTTTCATATGAAGAAAGACTGGATAGACTCGGCTTGTACTCGCTGGAATTTAGAAGATTGAGGGGGGATCTTATAGAAATTTACAACATTCTTAAGGGGTTGGACAGAACAAGGGGTCACAGTTTAAGGATAAGGGGGAAGTCTTTTAGGACCGAGATGAGAAAGTTTTTTTTCCACAGAGAGTGGTGAATCTGTGGAATTCTCTGCCACAGAAGGTAGTTGAGGCCAGTTCATTGGCTATATTTAAGAGGGAGTTAGGTGTGGCCCTTGTGGCTAAAGGGATCAGGGGGTATGGAGAGAAGGCAGGTACGAGATACTGAGTTGGATGATCAGCCATGATCATATTGAATGGCGGTGCAGGCTCGAAGGGCCGAATGGCCTACTCCTGCACCTATTTTCTATGTTTCTATGTTTCTATGTTTCTATGTTATCTATACACCATGGACAGCTTGATTGTAATCGTGCATAATCTTTTCGCTGACCGGGGAGCATGCAACAAAAAAGTATCTCGCTGTAACTCGGTACACGTGACAATATTAAACTGAACTAAACCATGACCTCCAAATTAGACGTCTGTACACTTCCTGTATTTTGCATGGCAATTAGTTAAAGATGCGCTCAGGGTTACCTGGGGGAAAAAAAACAAGAATCCAAACTGAAATACGCTGAATTAAAGTTTGTCTTGAAAACAAATGTTTCACCATCTGTAGGTAATGCGACTGAAGGCACGCTGCCAGTCACAATCACGGACGTGTTGATGGTGAAGTTACTGCTCTCACGCACGTGGGACGGTGACAGTGTTATGTTAAATCATTTGACAAGTTGCTGCATGGCGATTATATTCTTCCTTTACATTACACTTGCAGGAAACCGTGCTGATTACGGATCTAAGCATCGGTTAACGTTATCGACGTTTTTTTTGTTTCGTGCAGTTAGAATATGTTGAAGTGTGTGGAATTCAGGGATTGGGGCAGTGCCTGGCAGGGGTTGCTTTGGGAGTGCAAAACACAGCAGAACGGACTTTAATCTTTCATTTATTAATTAACCAGTGGAGACTTGAATTGGCTGCAAAGCATGATCCAAATAACATGGGACTCATTTCACGGGGCTGCATCAATATTGCAGGTCTGCCTGATGCCAAAGGCACGTTTAAGCCAGATATAGTCCCACCGCTATCTTTGTTTAAATACTTAAATAACTGATTGAATATTCCATTACACTTGAGGATGGCCGTTGCTTGTTAAGGCTGGCTGCAGTCAGGTGGTGGAAAAGCAAAGCACAGGTCGTAGGCAAAGAGCAAAATGTTAAAAGAAATGAAATATCGCCTTCAGTTTGATGGTATCACAAAATGCTGGAGTAACTCAGCGGCTCAGGCAGCATCTCAGGAGAGAAGGAATGGGTGACGTTTCGGGTCCCGAAACGTCACCCATTCCTTCTCTCCTGAGATGCTGCCTGAGCCGCTGAGATACTCCAGCATTTTGTGGTACCTTCGATTTGTACCAGCATCTGCAGTTAATTTCCTACACAACTTGCCTTTAGTTTGATAATGAGTTTGCTATGCAAATGACTCGCTCATTTAGGAAATGTTCAGAGCGTGCGTCTAAGAACGTTAAACATGGAAAGAATCACTTATTACCTAACCACTGCAGACCCAATTTTTAATAAGATGGAGGGGCAGGAAGGATTGGGAATTCACCAACAGAGATTCTTCTGCCTGGCAGAACATACAAAAGCTTTGAAAGCACACTCCATCGGACATGGGAACAATTTACCATGTAGAATACAGAACAGCACAGCTCAAGTACAAACCCTTTGGCCCATGATGTTTATAGACAATAGACAATTCGGCCCTTCAGGCCAGCACCGCCATTCAATGTGATCATGGCTGATCATTCTCAATCAGTACCCCGTTCCTGCCTTCTCCCCATACCCCCTGACTCCGCTATCCTTAAGAGCTCTATCTAACTCTCTCTTGAATGCATTCAGAGAATTGGCCTCCACTGCCTTCTGAGGCAGAGAATTCCACAGATTCACAACTCTCTGACTGAAAAAGTTTTTCCTCATCTCAGTTCTAAATGACCTACCCCATATTCTTAAACTGTGGCCCCTTGTTCTGGACTCCCCCAACATTGGGAACATGTTTCCTGCCTCTAACGTGTCCAACCCCTTGATAATCTTATACGTTTCGATTAGATCTCCTCTCATCCTTCTAAATTCCAGTGTGTACAAGCCTAGTCGCTCCAGTCTTTCAACATATGATAGTCCCGCCATTCCGGGAATTAACCTAGTAAACCTACGCTGCACGCCCTCAATAGCAAGAATATCCTTCCTCAAATTTGGAGACCAAAACTGCACACAGTACTCCAGGTGTGGTCTCACTAGGGCCCTGTACAACTGCAGAAGGACCTCTTTGTTCCTATACTCAACTCTACAACTGCAGAAGGACCTCTTTGCTCCTATACTCAACTGTGCCGAACAATGATGCTTCGTTAAATTGATCGCATCTGCCTGCACGTGGTCCACATCCCTCTGTTCCCTGCTATCCTGTGTGCCTGTCTAAAAGCCTATTAAACGTCACTATCGTATCTGCTTCCACCATCACTCCTGGCAGTGCGTTCCAGGTCCCCACGTGGTCACAGGGAGAACATATAAACTCCATACAGACAGCACCCATGGTTGGGATGGAACCTGGGTCTCTGACACTGTAAGGCAGCGACTCTACCGCTGTGCCACAGTGCCGCCCTTGATATGATATCATATCATATCATATATATACAGCCGGAAACAGGCCTTTTCGGCCCTCCAAGTCCGTGCCGCCCAGTGATCCCCGTACATTAACACTATCCTACACCCACTAGGGACAATTTTTACATTTACCCAGCCAATTAACCTACATACCTGTACGTCTTTGGAGTGTGGGAGGAAACCGAAGATCTCGGAGAAAACCCACGCAGGTCACGGGGAGAACGGACAAACTCCTTACAGTGCAGCACCTGTAGTCAGGATCGAACCTGAGTCTCCGGCGCTGCATTCGCTGTAAAGCAGCAACTCTACCGCTGCGCAACCGTGCCGCCCACTTGTTATCATGGTGACTTTAATCTACATATAGATTGGGCCAACCAAGTTGGTAGCAGCCCTGAGGAGGAGGATTTCCTGGAATGTATATGGGATTGGTTTTTTAAACCAATATGTCGAACCGACTAGAGGACAGGCCATCCTAGACTGGGTATTGTGCAATGAGGAAGGATTAGATTGCAATCTTGTTGTGCAAAGCCCCTTGGGCAACAGTGGCCATAATATGGTGGAATTCTGCATTAGGATGGAACGTTCTCCAGAGATGCAGCCTGAGCCACTGAGTTACTCCAGCAATGTGTCTTCTTTTGTAAACCAGCATCTGCAGTTCCATGTTTCTACATTCTACTACCCTATCTCTGCCCCAACCTTTTTTCCCCTCTCTTTTAAATCCACCCCTACACTCACACACACACTCACTCACACACACACACACACACACACACACACACACACACACACACACACACACACACACACACACACACACACACACAGACGCACACACACACACACACACAGACACACACACTCTCACAGACACACACACTCTCACAGACAGACACACACACACTCACAGACAGACACACTCACACACGCTCACGGACACGCTCACACACACACACTCATACTCACACACTCTCTCAGACACACTCTCACAGACACACTCACACTCTCACAGACACACTCACACACACACACACACACTCTCACAGACAGACACACTCACACACGCTCACGGGCACGCTCACGGGCACGCTCATGGGCACACTCACGGGCACGCTCACAGACACGCACACTCTTACACATGCATTTTACGTAAGAAAGAACTGCAGATGTTGGTTTACACCGAAGATGAACACAAAATGCTGGAGTCACTCAGTGTGACTGGCAGAATCTCTGGAGAGAAGGAATGGGTGACGTTTCGGGTCAAGAAGAAGAAGGATCCCGACCTGAAACGTCACCCATTCCTTCTCTCCAGAGATGCTGCCTGTCCTGCTGAGTTACTCCAGCATCTTTCACACACAGTCATTGTAAGGCGGTATCAACAAGCCCCTCTGCAGCTCGATATGTGATCCACTTCAGCAGCCATGGTTAATCATTTTCCCAGCTGTAACATTAGCTTCTTATTGGCAAATGTCTATATTCTAGCACGTTAGTCAGTGATCATGTCAATCAGTGAGTAGTCAACAGAGCTTAAACTTAAATGTTTATCCAATAAACTGAGAGATTCTGACATTGAAACATTTTTAAAGTCATGTTTTTTTTTACAAAATAGCAGCCTGCCTTACATGTCTAAAAGGTAATTGAAACTGAGTACGTACCAACTACTGCAAGAAATCCTACAGGGATACATGGATTAATTATTAGAATTTGATTTTTTTCAGTAAATCCATACGGTAATGTGAACCAGTGTAAAGGGGTTGGGTTTAAATGAGACCCATCTTATCTTTAATATGTAACTTTAGGATTTCAAATCAGATATCGTGATTAAAGTTGGGTGGCCTTGAAAGCACGTCTGGAACTAATTCAGTTTATTGTGATCGAAATCCCAGGCCCTCAATTTATTATCTTTCCATTTAATGTAGTCATTAAGATTGTGGAAATTAATTTTGGGCCGGGTACCGTACAAAGCTAGACATGCTACTTTGAGTCCTGAGGGAGATGCCATTTTTTACAATCAGGCCCTTTGCCAGTTTTAGACGAGGCAGCGTATTAGTTTAGTGTAGTTTAGTTTAGAGGTACAGCGCGGAAATAGGCCCTTCGGCCCACCGAGTCGGCACCGACCAACGATCCCGTGCATTAACACTATCCTACACACACTGGGGACAATTTACGCATACACCAAGCCAATTAACCTACAAACCTGTACGTCTTTGGAGTGTGGGAGGAAACCAAAGATCTCGGAGAAAACCCACGTGGTCACGGGGAGAGCGTACAAACTCCGTACAGACGGCACCCGTAGTCGGGATCGAACCCGGGTCTCCGGCGCTGTGAGGCAGCAACTCTACCGCTGCGTTAGTGGCTGCCCAGCTTCAACTGTTTTCTACTGTTTCTTTATTCACATCAGATTAGCAGGCGAGTTCCGTATTGCATTGTGATGATAGGAGAACCTGGAGATGAGGAGAGGCTATTCAGCCCATCCAAGCCGTGTTCTCTCATTCCTTAAGTTTCCAGTCTGAACATGCAGTACAATAACCGCATTGGGCGGCACGGTGGTGCAGCGGCAGAGTTGCTGCCTTACAGCGCCGGAGACTCCGGTACCATCCTGACCACGGGTGCTGTCCGTACGGACGTTCTTTGTTCTCCCTGTGACCGCGTGGGTTTTCTCCGGGTGCTCCGGTTTCCTCCCACACTCCAAAGATGAACGGGTCTGTAGGCTAATTGGTTTCTGTAAGTTGTAAAACCCATTGTCCCTAGTGTGTGGGATAGTGCTCGCTGGTCGGTGCGGTCTCAGAGGGCCGAAAGGCATGTTTCCCCGCAGGTACCTCGAACATCAGTACTGATTAGTGCACTAATATTGTAAGAAAATAACTGCAGATGCTGGTACAAATCGAAGGTATTTTTTCACAAAATGCTGGAGTAACTCAGCAGGTCAGGCAGCATCTCAGGAGAGAAGGAATTGGGTGACGTTTCGGGTCGAGACCCTTCTTCAGACTGATATTAGTGCACTAATATTGTTATTTTCATTTATTGAATTTCTTTCTTTTGTTACTGCATCTAATAATGTATCTGTTCCATTTTGGTGCATATGACAATTAAACACTCTTGACTCTTGATTAAGTCATTGGACTAATAGCATGTGTTCCGCATTGCTGATTCTGGGGCGTGAGTTCAAATCTCGCTGCAGCACCTGGGGATTTTAAATTCAAGTCATTGAATAAATCTGGAATTTATTTTTTTAGAAATGGCTAATCTCAGTAACAATTGGCACAAAGTACTGGTTTTATTATAAAAGCCTATTTAGGTCATTGATATCCTTCAGGGATGGATATTTGCCATCTGGAGCCAGTCTGGCTTGTACGTGCATTTTAGACTCACCAAAACAGTTATCATATCATATCATATCATATATATACAGCCGGAAACAGGCCTTTTCGGCCCTCCAAGTCCGTGCCGCCCAGTGATCCCCGTACATTAACACCCACTAGGGACAATTTTTTACATTTACCCAGCCAATTAACCTACATACCTGTACGTCTTTGGAGTGTGGGAGGAAACCGAAGATCTCGGAGAAAACCCACGCAGGTCACGGGGAGAACGTACAAACTCCTTACAGTGCAGCACCCGTAGTCAGGATCGAACCTGAGTCTCCGGCGCTGCATTCGCTGTAAAGCAGCAACTGTACCGCTGCGCTATCGTGCCGCCCTTTGTTGAATGAGTCCAGATACTGCCTGGGCCGCTGGGTTACTCCAGCACTTTGTTTTATTTTGTAAGCCAGCATTTTGGGCGGCACAGTTGCTCAGCAGTAGAGTTGCTGCCTTACAGCGCCAGAGAACCGGGTTCGATCCTGACTACGGGTGCTGTCTGTACGGAGTTTGTACATCCTCCCCGTGACCGGGTGGGTTTTCTCCGGGTGCTCCGGTTTCCTCCCACGCTCCAAAGACGTGCAGGTTTTTAGGTTAAGTGGCTTCTGTAAAAATTGTCCCTAGTGCTCAGGATGGAACTAGTGTATGGGGTGATTGCTGCTCACCCTGGACACAGTGGGCCGAAAGGCCTGTTTTCATCTTGTATCTCTAAACCTCAAACTAAAACA
Organism: Rhinoraja longicauda; assembly: GCF_053455715.1. NCBI lineage: Eukaryota > Metazoa > Chordata > Chondrichthyes > Rajiformes > Arhynchobatidae > Rhinoraja > Rhinoraja longicauda. Next base: position 24,682,015 of record NC_135977.1, on the reverse strand, counting down.
TGTCCATTTCCTTGTGTTTTCTTCCTAGAATTGACTGTGATTTCCCAGTGCTTGCAAATGTCTTTTGACTATTGGGGTCAATTGGGAAGTGCAGTTAAATGGCCTTTACTTGCATCAGGCAACATGTCCTCATATGGTGGCTGTTGGAAAAGAATCACCTTGGCCATAAGGTCATATGTTCATGTTCCAGGAGCAGAATTGGGCCATTTAGACCACCGGGTCTAGTCCACCATTCATTCACGCCTGACCTATCTTTCACCCTCAAACCCATTCTACTGCGTTCTCCCCATAACCCCTGACACCTGTACTAATCAATAATCTGTCAATCTCCACCACAAAAATATTGACTTGGCCTTCACAGCCTTCTGTGGCAATGAATTCCACAGATTCACCACCCTCTGACCAAAGACATTCCTCCTCGTCTCCATTCTAAAGGTACGTCCTTTTGTTCTGAGGCTGTGGCCTCTAATCCTTGACTCTCCCACTAGTGGGAACATGCTCTCCACATCCACTCTGTCCAGGCCTTTCACTGGACATCTCTGCGGGAGTTCCAGTAGGGCACTAACCTCAGCCCTCTGACCCGTGCCTGCTTTATCCAGGAGCTTCCGTCCAATGTCAGCTCAGAAGTGGGTTTGTGAACCGATTGCACAATTGTCAATTCCATTTGCAACTCCTCAGCAATTGAAGCAGCACATGCCTGTACAGAGCATGATCCAGATAACACTGAGGCATGGGCTGATCAGTGACCCGCATCATTCCCCTCAGACGATGATTATCATCAAGAAGAGAGAGTCCAGCCATCTAGCCTGAGCATTCATAGCACCGCCACGGTCGAGTCTCTTGACACGCAGAGTGGCGAAAGGCCTGGACAGAGTGGATGTGGAGAGGATGTTTCCACCAATGGGAGAGTCCAGGACTAGAGGTCGTAGCCTCAGAATTAAAGGACGTTCTTTTTAGGAAGGAGATGAAGAGAAATTTCTTTAGCCAGAGGGTGGTGAATCTGTGGAATTCTTTGCCACAGAGGCCTGTGGAGGCCAAGCCAATGGATATATTTAAGGCAGAGATAGATAGATTCTTGATTAGTACGGGCGTCAGAGGTTAAGGGGAGAAGGCAGGAGAATGTGGGTTAGGAGGGAGAGATAGATTAGCCATGATTGAATGGCGGAGTAGACTTGATGGGCCTAATTCTACTGTCCCTTGTGACCCTTATGATGACATCGATAATCTGAGGAGCAGCATTGATCAGAAACTCAGCTGGACGAGCCATGTCAGTACTGCGGTGCCAGGAGCTGGTTTATAGATGCTGAAGGGAGGGGTGCAGCAATAGCTGGTGATGTTCCGCTGCAATACCCTGGCAGCAGGCCTGGCTTACCCTGCTTGGACTGGGGGTCTCATCCTAGGCTCGGCTCGGCACGGCTCCTCCTTGCCCTCGAAGATCAGGAACCAGGGAGAAGGGCGGAGGGAGTCGGCAGCGGACTGGCGATCTTCGGCGCCCTCAAGGTTGGCGGCGGTTGGCACCTCCAGGGAACGGAGGGTGGAAGTGTCCGGTGGACGATGGTCCACTGAGCAATGTGGACGCAGGAGACGGCTGCAACTGGCCTTTGTGACCTGCTGCAGCTGAGACCGTGAAGATGCTGCCAAGCCCGGTGACTCTTGCACGTGGACTCTGGGCTTCTCCGCATTCTGCACTTAATCGCAGATTGTACTCGTGTATGACAACAATCTTACTCATCTGGGTGCAAGGAAGGAATCTCACAGTACCTTGGTAGGCGTGATGATAAGGAACCGTCGAGCCACGTGAATTCAGTCCGGTGATTCAGATCCCGAGAGGCCAACACCTCCTCACCATGACCACTGTTTAGTTTAGTTTAGTTTTAGTTCAGAGATACAGCGCAGAAACAGGCCCTTTGACTCACCGAGTCCGCGCCGACCAGCGATCCCCGTACATTAGCCGTATCCTATACACTCACACACTCACACACACGCACTCACACACACACACACACACACACACACACACACACACACACACACACACACACACACACACACACCCACTCACTCACACACACACACTCTCACACACACACACACACACACACACACACACACACACACACACACACACACACACACACACACACACACACACACACACACACACACACACACACACACACTCACACATCCTACAATTTTTGCCAAAGCCAATTAACCTGCAAAACCTGCACGCCTTTGGAGTGTGGGAGGAGACCGGAGCACCCGGAGAAAACCCACGCGGTCACAGGGAGAACGTACAAACTCCGTGCAGACATCACCCATAGTCAGGATGGAACCCGGGTCCCTGGTGCTGAAAGGCAGCGACTTTACTGCCGCGCCACCGTGATGCCCCTGCGGCAATAGAAACATCTTCTACAGTGAGCTCTAGAAAAAGCCATTTTGCTGTTACAATCACCGGCTGCCTGCAGATTAATAGGACACGTCTAGTAATATTGTGGGAAAAATGAGAAACCTGTTTCTGGTGGACAAATGATGTGAACAACTATACTTCGGAAGGTTGCAGTGAATATATGTTTTTCACTCATTGCTGTCATGGGCACTGATAAAGAAGCTTTAAGATAAGTGCCTGCTTCCATATCAGCTCATTGCAGCCGATGGGAATAGCTGTCGACACCCTTGCAGTTGAATAGCTACCTCTTCTTCTGATCGCTCTTGATAGCTTGTGTTGGTATGAAGTAAATAATTTAACAAATCATTTACTTCATACATGTTCCCGATGTTGGGGGAGCCCTGAACCAGCGGCCACAGTTTAAGAATAAGGGGTAGGCCATTTAGAACGGAGATGAGGAAGAACTTTTTCAGTCAGAGAGTTGTGAAGCTGTGGAATTCTCTGCCTCAGAAGGCCATTTCTCTGGATGCTTTCAGGAGAGAGTTAGATAGAGCTCTTAATGATAGCGGAGTCAGGTGGTATGGGGAGAAGGGAGGAATGGGGTACTGATTGTGCATGATCAGCCGTGATCACGGTGAATGGCGGTGCTGGCTCGAAGGGCCGAATGGCCTACTCCTGCACCTATTGTCTATTGTCTAAATCATCTGTCATAAATAGGTTGCCCCAGCCATCATTGAAAGACATTGTGGTACTAAACTACTGAATTCTCCAATTTTAGATAACTAACTTGCAAACAACCCATCCCTTTCCCCTCGCCTCTTCCCGTTCTCGTCCCAGTGCTCCTCTTGGATTTGAACCCATTTCCCCCTCTACCCCACCCCTCCATCACCCTCCACCTGTATTCCCTCCTCTGGCTTCTTATTTTGTGCCTCTTATCTCCTGGTCTCACAATTTTTTGGCCCTTCATCTCTGGACTTTGCCCATCATCCACTAACAAAAAAAAACCTTGACTGTATCCACCTATCACTTGCCAGACTGTGTCCTGTCCCAACCCTTTTTCCAGATTTCTCCCCCCCCCTACTAAAATCATTCTGCAGAAAGATCCCGACCCAAAACGTCACCTATCCATGTTCTCCAGAGATGCAGCCTGATCCGTTGAGTTATTCCAGCACTTTGTGTCTTTTTTTGTCAACCAGCGTCTGCAGTTCCCTGTGTCTACATTTCTCCTCTTGTCTGCCATGGAGTACGATGTAAGAGAATTAATTGCAGCAGGATCTTGATCGGGTGGGCAGGTGGGCCGAGGAATGGTTGATGGAATTTAATACAGAGAAATGCGAGGTGTTGCATTTTGGGAATTATAACATGGGCAAGACCTACACAGTGAATGGGTGGGCTCTGGGGAGTGTTGTTGAGCAGAGGGATCTAGGAATGTAAGTGCATATTTCCTTGAAAGTGGCATCGCAGGAAGATAGGGTGGTCAAAAAAATGTTTTCGGCACATTGGCCATCATTTGTTAGAGTATTGAATATAGAAGTTGGGAGGTCATGATAAAGTTATATTTGAGGTTGGTAAGGCCACATTTAGAGTATTGTAGGTAGGCACAAAATGCTGGAATAACTCAGTGGGACAGGCAGCATCTTTGGAGAGAAGGAATGGGTGACGTTTTGGGTCGAGACCCTTTTTCAGACTGATGTCAGGGGAGTGTGCATTACAGAGATAAAATGTAGCCGGAGACAGTAAGACTGGTGGGAGAAGGGGGAGGGGATGGAGAGAGAGGGAAAGCAAGGGCTACTTGAAGTTAGAGAAGTCAATGTTCATACCGCTGGGGTGTAAGCTGTCCATGCGAAATATGAGGTGCTGTTCCTCCAATTTTCGCTGGGCCTCACTCTGACAATGGAGATAAATGACAATTCAGAGTATTGTGTTCAGTTCTGGGCACCAAATTATAGGAAAGATGTTTGTCAAGCTGGAAAGGTGCTGAGAAAATTTACGAGGAATTTGCCAGGACTCGAGGGTCTAAGCTAAAGGATGACTTTGAGCAGGCTAGGACACTCTTTCATGGAACACAGGAGGATGAGGGGTAATCTTATAGAGGCATACAAAATCATGAGAGAAATAGATCGGGGAAAAAACAGAGTCTCTTGCCCAGAATAGGCGAATCGAGAACCAGAGGACACAAGTTTAAAGTGAGGGGGGGGTGGGGGGGAAAGATTTAATTGGAACCGTTTGCCACCTTTAGTGAGTTATGAATTTGGACTCCAAGATCCCTCTGCATATTCAATGCTGTTAAGGCTCTTGCCGTTAACTGCACTTGAACTGAAAAAATGGATGATACAGTATGAGCTTCATTTTCTAGACCCGTGCCCGCTGCATTATGATGACACTTTACCAGCAATAAGGCACCCGTGTGAATGACATTCGACAACTGTGTCTGTTCTGGCAAAAACATGAAATCCAATCTTCATGTGATAATGTTGTCTCTTCAGAATCACGTGAGATTCAGAGGCTCGAGTTGCAATTTATTCCCATAAAAGGTGGAGCTCTGACTGATTGCACCTCTCTTTATGAAGGCATTGCAGTCTACGATGCAAAATGCAATTGAAACAAAGGGGGTATTGGTTGCAATTAATATGTCCTTTTGCGGACAATGTGATATTCCTCGCACCAAGCGACAAATCTCTTGTATAAGTGCCTTTTGACCTGTGGATAATGGTGTAGGAATGAGAGCCAGTTAGGACAGTGAAGCCAAGGATGATAATTGATTTAGTTTTTTATCTTGTGGTGCTTGAATTGCCAGTCCAGAACTCCATGAAATGCTCAGCCATTTGGACGTCATTTGTTCAGTGTCGGGATGAGAGTTCAAATGTTAGCGTTGTTTTATATTCATCGTTGTATTTTTTATCATGTTCCATCATCGCACATTCTTGTCGAGTCTGGTAGTTACGTGGATCCAATCCAGGGGTGGAACGGTGGCGCAGCGGTAGAGTTGCTGTCTTACTGCGCCAGAGGCCCGGGTTCGATTCTGTCTGGGTGCTGGCTGTACGGAACTTGTACGTTTTCCCCGTGATCTGCGTGGGTTTTCTCCGGGTGCTCCGGTTTCCTCCCACGCTCCAAAGACGTGCAGGTTTGTAGGTGAATTGGCTTTGGTTAAATTGTAAATTAGTGTGTGTGGCATAGTGGTAGTCAAGTCAAGTTAAGTCAAGTCAATTTTATTTGTATAGCACATTTAGAAACAACCCACGTTGACCAAAGTGCTGTACATCAGTTCAGGTACTAAGAACGAACATACAATGGCACACAAACATAACAGCACATACATAAATAGTTCACAGCGCCCCCTCAGAGGGCCTCAAATGCTAGGGAGTAGCAATAGGTTTTGAGCCTGGACTTAAAGGAGTCGACGGAGGGGGCAGTTCTGATGGGGAGAGGGATGCTGTTCCACAGTCTAGGAGCTGCAACCGCAAATGCGCGGTCACCCCTGAGCTTAAGCCTAGACCGCGGTCGGCATGGACTTGGTGGGCCAAAGGGCCTCGTTGGTCGGCATGGACTTGATGGGCCAAAGGGCCTCGTTGGTCGGCATGGACTTGGTGGGCCAAAGGGCCTGTGTCTGAGCTGTATCTCTAAACTAAACAAAACACAACAATAAGTTACAAAGTTGAATGAGGATTTGCCTCTTGTGCAGACAGAACTGGAGCAGCCAGCTACTGAGTAATTTCAGGGAACAAACACAGTCCTTGGAGACAAACGTTTGACAGATGCTTTTTTGCAGATAAATTGTTTGTGCTCTTGAATCGCAGGCTCCCCTGAGCAATAATCCTGGCTCTTATACATGGCACCTTATCTTGTTGGAAGGTCTTCTATGCCTTGTACCTTGCGTTGAGCGTTTCAAGTTCATCTTGGTTTTTAATACAGGTATAACAGGTATAACAGAGCTTTATTTGTCGTTCGGTACCGAAGTACCGAACGAAACTACATAGCAGTCATAGAAAAAAAAAGAACACAAGACACATGACCCCAACACAAACGTCCATCACAGTGACTCCAAACACCCCCTCACTGTGATGGAGGCAACAAAACTTCCACTCTCTTCCCCACGCCCACGGACAGACAGCTCGTCCCCGACCGACCCGCACAGTCCCCGCACCGGGCGCTGAAACGTCCCGCGGCCGAACCGGGCGATGAAAGGCCCGCGACAAAGCCTTGCACAGCCAAGTCCCGTGGTCGAGCCGCACCGGGCGATGTCAAGTCCGCAGCCGAGCCGCACCAGCGATGTTAAGTCCCGCAGCCGAGCTGCACCGGGCACTGTTAAGTCCAGCGGAAAGTCCCCCCCCCCCCACACCCACCCACCCACCCACACCACCACCCCCTCCCACACATACACAACCAAAAAAAATATATAAAAACCATCCCAACACCGACACACAACAAAAAAAGGGAAAAAAAAAATGGACAGACTGCTAGTCAGCCGCTGCCGTTAGGCGCCGCCACATGACCCAAGTGGTCCATTGGTGCCAGAACGTTCCACCTATTCCACTCGGGGCCTTGGTCTTATTGAAACATATAAGATTAATAAGGGATTGGACACATTAGAGGCAGGAAACATGTTCATAATGTTGGGGGAGTTCAGAACCAGGGGCCACAGTTTAAGAATAAGGGGTAGGCCATTTAGAACGGAGACGAGGAAAAACGTTTCACTCAGAGAGTTGTGAATCTGTGTTATTCTCTGCCTCAGAAGGCAGTGGAGGCCAATTCTCTGCATGCTTTCGAGAGAGAGCTAGATAGAGCTCTTAATGATAGCGGCGTCAGGGGGTATGGGGAGAGGGCAGGAACGGGGTACTGATTGTGAATGATCAGCCATGATCACATTGAATGGCGGTGCTGGCTCGAAGGGCCGAATGGCCTCCTCCTGCACCTATTGTCTATTGTCTATTGTGTATTGTGTATTGTCTATTGTCTATTGATACCGGCCCGCAAACCCGTCCTCGGAAGTTGGCTATGGGAACGGATCTGCCGTCTCTGGCCGGGCCGGGGTTCCTGGGGACTCCCGGGGGGGGGGGGGGGGGAGGGGATTTCAAGTGTTCTCTCCTGATTTTGTCCTTTATTAAAGGAGGTGCCGGTTCACCAGTTGCTGTAAAATCGGCAGTGGACTTTACTTTGATAATTTATTTTTTCTGTGATGACCACATCATAGAAACATAGAAAATAGGTGCAGGAGTAGGCCATTCGGCCCTTCGAGCCTGCACCGCCATTCAATATGATCATGGCTGATCATCCAACTCAGTATCCTGTACTTGCCTTCTCTCCATACCCCCTGATCCCTTTAGCCACAAGGGCCACATCTAACTCCCTCTTAAATATAGCCAATGAACTGGCCTCAACTACCTTCTGTGGCAGAGAATTCCACAGATTCACCACTCTCTGTGTGAAAAAAAACTTTCTCATCTCGGTCCTAAAAGACTTCCCCCTTATCCTTAAACTGTGACCCCTTGTTCTGGACTTCCCCAACATCGGGAACAATCTTCCTACATCTAGCCTGTCCAACCCCTCAATCTTCTATTAAATTTAAATTTAAATTTTCTTTACCATCTCGTTCTGTTCCGGTGTCCTCAACTCTTGAATGTGCTTAAACATCGCTTGATGGTAAATTGGTTTTAGTTCAGATACTTTTAATTTTTCCTTCACTGGACCCAGAGGGAAATTAGCTGCAGTTAAGGCAGTTTGTGTAAATTGATACCGCTGTGCTCTCAATCAAATTACTTCTTACTATTTCATTAAAACAATGACTTTTTTTCTTTTGTCTGTGGAGGGGAATAAAATGTTCCATCAGAACGAGAGAATAAAAGAAATTTAAATTGGTCTGGTCAACACAGAAAAAGAAATCAAAGTACAGGTTCACCACCGATTTTACTGCAACTGATGTTCCCCACACCTTTTTTAAACAGGACAAAATCACAAGAGAGCCCTTGAAACAAATAATTTTTTATGTTTATTATTGTCACGTGTGCTGAGTTTAGTTGAGAGATACAGCCTTTTGGCCCATCGGGTCCGCACCGACCAGCGATCCCCGCACATTAACACTATCCTACACCCACTAGGGACAATTTTTACATTTACCAAGCCAATGAACCTACATACCTGTATGTCTTTGGAGTGTGGGAGGAAACCGAAGATCTCGGAGGAAGGTCACGGGGAGAAGGTACAAACTCCGTACAGACAGCACCCGCAGTCGAGATTGAACCCGGGTGTCCGGCGCTGCATTCGCTGTAAGGCAGCAACTCTACCGCTGCGCCACCGTGCCGCCCGGTACACTGAGGTACAGTGAAAAAACTTTGCATTGCCTGCTCTCCAAACAGATCAAATACACTACATATAGATACAGCCAGGTCAAACTCAAGCACAATCATTAGAGCAAAGGAGAAGATACAGAGTGCAGGATATAGTTCTCAGCATTGTAGTGCATCTTTGGTTCTAAAAGCAGAATTGGGCTAGTCAGCCCATCTAGTCTACTCTGCCATTCAATTATAGCTTCCCCTCTCAACCCCATTCTCCTGCCTTTTCCCCACGACCACTAATACCCTTACTAATCAAGAATCTGCCAATCCCCGCCTTAAAAATATCCATTGACTTGCCCCCCACAGCTTTCTGTGGCAAAGAATTCCACAGATTCACCACCCTCTCACTAAAGAAATTCCTCCTTATCTTTCTAAAGGTATGTCCTTTTATTCTGAAGCTATGACCTCTGGTCCTAGATTTTCCCACTAGGGGAAACATCCTGGATATTCACTCTTTCCAGGCCTTTCATTATTCGGTGGGTTTCAATGAGGTCCCCCCCTGATCCTTCTGAACTCCAGCGAGTACAGGCCCAGCGCTAGTCAAACGCTCATCATATGTTAACCCGAAGGTATCGCAAAATGCTGGAGTAACTCAGCGGGTCAGGCGGCATCTCAGGAGAGAAGGAATGGGCGACGTTTCAGACCCAGACTGAAGAAGGGTCTCGACCCGAAAGGTCGCCCATTCCTTCTCTCCTGAGATGCTGCCTGACCCGCTGAGTTACTCCAGCATTTTGTGATACCTTCGATTGGAACCAGCATCTCCCGTTATTTGCCTACACATTGTATGTTAACCCAATCATTCCTGGCATTATTCTTGTAAAACTCCAATGGACCCTCTCCAACTCCATATCTCCATATCCTTCCTCAGATATAGAGCCCAAAACTCCAAATGCGGTCTGACCGGTTCCATGGACAAAGTCCGATGTCTGCAGTGGGGAAGAGGTGAATCAGACAGTACCCCAGCTTATGGAAGGACCATTCAGAACCCTGAGGGGAAGAATTAGCTGTGCACGTTTTTGCCTGGCAAATTCAGACTGTTCCCACAGTGGCACGTAGAATTTAGCTGTGCTGCACTGTAAGGAGTTTGTACGTTCTCCCCGTGACCTGCGTGGGTTTTCTCCGAGATCTTCGGTTTCCTCCCACACTCCAAAGACGTACAGGTATGTAGGTTAATTGGCTGGGTAAATGTAAAAATTGTCCCTAGTGGGTGTAGGATAGTGTTAATGTACGGGGATCGCTGGGCGGCACGGACTTGGAGGGCCGAAAAGGCCTGTTTCCGGCTGTATATATATGATATGATATCATCATAGAAACATGGAAAAATAGATGCAGGAGTGGGCCATTTGGCCCTTCCAGCCAGCACCCCCATTCAATATGATCATGGCTGATCATTTAAAAATCAGTAAAATCAGTTTCTGCTTTTTCCCCTTATCCCTTGATTCCGCTAGCCCTGAGAGCAAGGATCTCTCTTTTAATTTAGTTGGATTACGAGCAATAAAGGTGGGATAACGGTCGCACCAGCATGAGTCACTTTCAGAAGTGACCGGGCCGGGTCAAACAGAGTGGCACCAGCAGGGTGCCGGTTAGCCCACTCACCAGCACCCTTCCTCTCCTCCATCTGCTGAAGTCGCAATCTTGTAGACACCACAGTGGCTTTTAAATGTTGTTTTAATTGATCCCACATTGAGAACACCTCTTAGAGTATAGACTCATACAGCATGTAAACAGGCCCTTTGGCCCAACTTGCCCACTCCGACCAAGATGCCCATCTACACTAGTACCACCTGCCTTCGTTTGGCCCATGTCCCCTGTCCTGTCTAAATGTCTTTGAAATGTTGCTATTGCACCTGCCTCAACTATCTCCCCTGGCAGCTCGTTCCATAAACACTACCACCCTCTGAGTGTAAAAGTTGTCCCTTGGGTCCCTATTAAATCTTGCAGTTCTTGTGAGGCAGTTTCTGGTCTCTCTAATACATGAAAGATGTCGAGGTTTTGAAAAGGATGCAGAGGATGTTTGCTAGAGGAGATGTTTTTCACCTTGGAGTTCACTTGTGGGGGTTGAGCCACTGGTTGGATTCAAAATAAAGCGCAATAGATTTCTTCGGAGTAAAGGAATCAAAAGTCACAGGGAATGGTGCAGGAAGGTGATAAGGTCAAAAGGAATAGTAGAATTAGACCATTCGGCCCATCAAGTCTACTCCGCCATTATTCTGTCATGGCTGATCTTTCTCTCCCTCCTAACCCCATTCTCCTGACTTCTCCCCATAACCTCTGACACCTGTACTCATCAAGAATCTATCTATCTCTGCCTTAAAAATACCCACTGACGGCCTCCACTGCCTTCTGTGACAAAGAATTCCACAGATTCACCACCCTCTGACTAAAGAAATTTCTCTTCATCTCTCACCTTCATCCTAAAAGAACGTCCTTTAATTCTGAAAATGGTGGCTGAGGTAAAAGTCAGCCTTAATCCTGTTAGGGAATGGGCTAGAAGGGCTGAATGGCCCACATTTCCTATTTATTATGCTCTTTTCTGTGGAGCAGAAGCATTTGATATTGTGGATCAAATTTGGAATGACAAAGTGCCAACCGAAGCAAATGATTAGTCAACTATGGTTAATCTTGATTGATTAAAATTAGTGACATTTTACTGTATCAGAGAAAAGGTAATGCTTTCTGAAACACTTTTTAACTTCTGTCATTTCATAATGTCACTGCTCAATTAGATAATTGGATGAGCACATCATGTTGGTCTGTTTGAGCGATCATTTGACAGACGGAGAAAGAACTAGTCATTTTTCCCACTGAGCAGAGCAAATCGACCATTTTATTCCATGAACGATGTGTGGGGGGCCTTTGTTGCCTTTGTCCTCAGTTTTGTTGCTTGGATTAAAAGGCATGTCAGACACAAAACGCTGGAGTAACTCAGCGGGTCAGGCCGCATCCCTGGAGAAAAGGAATAGGTGACGTTTCAGGTCGAGACCCTGCTTCAGAGTGAGAGTGAGGGATGAAAAGGGACAAAGAACAAATTGAAGCAACAGACAATAGACAATAGGTGCAGGAGGAGGCCATTCGGCCCTTCGAGCCAGCACCGCCATTCAATGTGATCATGGCTGATCATTCTCAATCAGCACCCCGTTCCTGCCTTCTCCCCATACCTCCTGACTCCGCTATCCTTAAGGGCTCTATCTAGCTCTCTCTTGAATGCATTCAGAGAATTGGCCTCCACTGCCTTCTGAGGCAGAGAATTCCACAGATTCACAACTCTCTGACTGAAAAAGTTTTTCCTCGTCTCAGTTCTAAATGGCAAATGTTGTGCCTCTATTCAAGAAGGGCTGCAGGGGAAATGCTGGGAACTATAGTCCAGTGAGCTTAACATCTGTCGTTGGAAAGTTGCTAGAGAGTTTTCTGAGGGGTAGCATGCCACATATACAAGCATTGAGAAGGACAAGGGCTGATTAGGGTCAGCATGCGGTTTTAGATGGGAGGTCGTGTCTCACAAATCTGATCGAGATTTGTTTTGAAGATCTGACCAAAAAGGTCGATGAGGGCAGAGTTGTAGATGTTGTATATATAGACTTCAGCAAAGCATTCCACAGGGTTCCACATGGTAGGCTGCTCTGGAAGGTGAGATCGCATGGGATCCGAGGAGAGAGAGAGCTCCACGCGCTCTTCCTCTTGGAGCAGCTCGTGGTCCAACAGAGGCCCAGGCAGCTGCAAGGCCTCCAGTGGCCCACTCTACCACTGATGCAGTGCATTCCATCCAGCCGCCAGCCTGCCTACCTCCGTCTAACTCCTCCCGCTCTGGGCAGGTTCCCGGCATGCAGCGGGTGAGAAGGTCGTGCTTAATACCGATCTACCAGTCTGAGGAAAGGTCCCGAACCGAAACGTCACCTGTCCATGTCCTCCGCAGATGCTGCCTGGCCTGCTGAGTTACTCCGGCACCTTGTGTCCTTGTCTGTAAAATCAGCATCTGCGGTTCCTTGTTCTCACATGCTGCCTCCACTGTGCAATATCATCCCCTGTAAATAAACATCCGAGGAGCAAGCCGAGAAAACGTGGATCACTTCCCAAATCTTGGAAGCCACCCTTCAATGAGGACTGGCGTTGTTGATACAATTCACCGTCATCTTCAATGAGCAAGATGAGCTTTGGCGATCTGAGGGAACAAATATCAAGACTTCGACCTCAGTGCAAAGCTCATGGTCCACCTGAAAGTAGTGATTCCTGAAGGACTCTGTGTCTCTGAGACTTGGGTTTGTTGGGTTAGGCTTTGAAATGCACTGGAGAGAATATTGCTTCCAGGAAGCCCACCACAAGCACAAGGCGATAGAATCGGCATTGAGATCCTAATTATACTCAATCTGCTCGACTACTTGAGCTCCGTCTCTAAAACTACCGCCTAACACAAGATGCTCGAAACAACCCACTCTATTTCCAAGCTCGGTCCCGGCAAGAATTTTCTAGCTAAATAGAGGCCAAAATCTTCAAGAATGTTATAGAGTCACGGTCATGCTGCGGGGAAACAAGGCCCTTCATCCCAACTTGCCCTCACCGACCAACATGTCTCACATGCCTGCGCACACATGCCACACACACCTCGATCCGTGACCATATCACCCCCGTCCTTTATAAACTCCACTGGCTCCCCATCCCCCAGAGAATCCAGTACAAAATCCTCCTCAAAACCTACAAAGCCCTCCATAACCTGGCCCCATCCTACCTGACCGACCTCCTCCACAGGCACACTCCCACCTGCACCCTCCGCTCTGCCGCTGCCAATCTCCTATCCCCCCACATCCGGACCAAACTCAGATCCTGGGGGGACAGGGCTTTCTCCATCGCTGCTCCCACCCTAAGGAACTCACTACCCCAAACCGTTAGAGACTCCCCCACACTCACCACATTCAAAACATCGCTGAAATCTCACCTGTTCAGTACTGCCTTCAACCACTGAAGGTCACCTCACCTTCTGTCTCCTTTCTCTGTTCATTTATTTATTTACTTATTTATCTATTTATTCATTTCCCTATGTTCTCAAAATCTCTGTAAAGCGTCTTTGAGTATATGAAAAGCGCTATATAAATAAAATGCATTATTATTATTATTATTATTATACATCCCACTAAACCTGGCCTCTCCATGTACCTGTCTAAATGGTTCTTCAATGTTACGATAGAACCTGCCTCAACTACCTCCTCCGGCAGCTCGTTCCATATACCTGCCACCCTTTGTGTAAAAAAAGTTAACCCCTCGGGTTCCTCTTAAATCTTTCCCTCTAAACCCATCCAACCCATGTGCCTGTCTAAGTGGTTCTTAAACTTTGCACCAGTATCTGCCTCAACTAGCTCCTCTGGCAGCTCGTTTCATACACCCACCAGGCTTTGTGCGAAACAGTTGCCCCTCAGGTTCCTATTAAATGTGTCCCCCCTCACCTTAAACCGATGTCCTCTGGTTCTCGATTTCCCGACTCTGGGCAAGAGACTCTACCAGATGCACCACTGTGCGTGGCCCTCAGGTGTCGAGATATATATGTACAGACAACGGAACAATGAAATTCTGACAGGCCAGTAAACATAGAACACATAGCTAATGTATAATAAACAGCAATCCAATAATTTACTAATTAAAATAAGAGTGCAAAAACCCCCAGCTTTAGTGGAATCTAAGGCAGTCCATACAAGTTGATAGGTGAGCATAATGTTGTGTGGCGTTCAAGAGCCTGATGGTTTTGGGGCAGAAGCTCATCTTGAACCTGGTGGCCTTGGTTTTCAGACTCATGTGCCTTCTCCCTGATGGTAGGAATGAAAGGCAAGCGCGATAACGTGTTCAAAATAACGACAGAACTGAACACGTGATCTGAACAATGAAAGAACGAATGTAAAGATTTTTTTTTTCTCTGAAATGGAGGAATGCAGCTCATGTCCATTTTTCTTGTTTCTCTCCAGTTGTGCAGAGCCGAGGAGTCCCGGGGATCGGGGAGGGTGTGCAGAAGCTTTCTTCGCTACCTGTGTACCTGCCGGTGAACTACCGAGTTAAGAAAGCTGCAAGCTCGTTTTTCCTCAAGGAAGCCAACCAGGAGATCATGCGCAACTCCAGCCTGCAGTTCCGCATGGAACCCTTCTTCATCCACGAGGCCAAGAGCCTCCCGGTGATCAATGCCAGTTACGGGCCCTACACTGTGGAGCAGGTGGTCCCCAGAGCCCTCCTGCAGCCGTCTGATACCTTCAGCATGGTCGACAAGTTCACTTTCAACTGGAAGATCAAGGCCAACATCATCGATGACAAGGTCTACTCCAATCGGCCGATAGTGCAGATCTTATTTTACATCATGGGCCGGGACTGGGATGACTACGGCATCCATGATAACCTTCCCTGCATCCGGGTGTACGCCTTTCGGGAAACGAGGGAGGTGCGGAACAGTTGCCGCCTGCAGGGGGAGCTGGGGTTGTGCATCGTGGAGCTGGAGCTGCTGCCCTCTTGGTTTAACCCTCCCACCGTGGTGCCAGGCCGCAAGCGGGTCATCGACCACTCCGAGGGGACGCCGGTGGAGCTGTACTACCTGGTGCAGGACACGGACGAGGAGGGCGACTGCGACGCCGAGGACGTGCGCAAGGGCAACGCCATCCGGCCGGGGCGCGAGGACGCGGACGAGACGCTCCACTCCCTGCACCGTATCGGCAGCGTGCGCCTGCGCCAGGGGTCCGGCGACCCCCAGCGGACGGAGATGCGGCTGGACAACAACGTCATCATCTCCGTCCTCCAGAGGCCCGTCAAGCAGGGTGAGGTTGTCACCTTCTACGTGTCTCTGGCTAGCAGCTCGCCCGTCAACCAGTTCACACTGAGGTAGGTCCCACTTCCATCTTCAATGCTCGTCAGATTGCCACTGTTTTAACAACTGTTGCACTAAATATATCAAAGCGAGAATAATGTGATCCACAAAAAAAAAAATCTCATCTGGCCCTTTATGGGTGAGAAGAGACCAAGTCAAGAAATCTTAAATTCATCTCAATTTTCAAGATTGAAAGGTAATTGTCTTCCAATGGTCAATTTTAGGCATTTTCTATATTAAAACACTTTTATCTCGAGGTCCGGAATTGGGAGAGAATTTTAGGGTCAATTTATTCACAAAAAGTTATTTATCTTGTCGTGGCACATTAGAAGATAGAAAAGTACAACACAGGAACAGGCACTTTGGCTCACAATATCTGTACTGATCATGTGCCAAGATGAACCAATCTCATCTGCCTGCACGTGATCCATATATCCTCCATTCCCCTCATATCTTGATGCCCATCCACACCACGATTGTGGATTCATGAGCTGTTTCCTACCCAGTTGTTAGCAGGCAACTGAGCCATCCTACCAACCACTAGAGATCAGCCCTGAGCTACTGTCTACCTCATTGAAGACCCTCGGACTATCTTTGATCGGACATTACTGGACTTTATCTCGCCCTAATTGTTATTCACGATATTCCCTTGATCATGTATCTGTACACTGTGGGCGGCTCAGTCGCAGTCATGTAATGTCTTCCCGCTGACTGGTTAGCACGCGACAAATGCATTCCACAGTACCTCGGTACATGTGACAATAGACTGTTGCATGTGCCTCCATCGTCACCCCTGGCAACGTGTTCCAGGCTCCCACCGTCCACTGTATAATAAAACAAAACTTGCCCGCACATCTCCTTTAAACGTTCCCCCTTTCACCTTAAAGCTATGCCACCTAACATTGTTAATTCACAGCCCTGATCTCTGGATTCACAGCAAACTGGAGTTGTATTTTCACAAGGTTTAAGAATCGCTGTAACATTCACAATATGTTCTGAGACAATCAGTTCTCACGTTATCCAGTTTCAATTGGAGTGCGCATTATGTATATATTGATTGAAAGCCAGAATTATGATTTATAACACGGGCAAAATGATGATGAGCGTTTAGCGTTGATATGTGAATTGCTGGAACAGAAGAAAAGAGCACCGATCGTGTTATTTTTCAGAAATAATATTATTTCCAGTGAATACATGCCTATCAGAAAAGACAGCATCAAGTGAAATACTCGATGGAAAATCTATCAGGTGCACAATATGAAGATGCCTTTCTAACTCAATTTTTAATTCACTATCATCATAACTATACACAGGGAATTTCTATTGCAGATTCTCGGCAATTATCCACAGTGAGATCAATGACTAGATCATTTATTTTGAGCTGAGGACAGTACAAGACAGGAACAGGCCCTTCGGCCCACAATATCTGTGCCAAACATGAAGCCAAGATAAACGAACTTCGTGTAGGAAGGAACTGCAGATAGACAATAGACAATGGGTGCAGGAGTAGGCCATTCAGCCCCTCGAGCCAGCACCGCCATTCAATGTGATCATGGCTGATCATTCTCAATCAGCAGCAGTAAATCAGATGCTGGTTTAAACCGAAGATAGACACAAAAAGCTGGGCGGCACGGTAGCGCAGCGGTAGAGTTGCTGCTTTACAGCGAATGCAGCGCCGGAGACTCAGGTTCGATCCTGACTACGGGTGCTGCACTGTAAGGAGTTTGTACGTTCTCCCCGTGACCTGCGTGGGTTTTCTCCGAGATCTTCGGTTTCCTCCCACACTCCAAAGACGTACAGGTATGTAGGTTAATTGGCTGGGCAAATGTAAAAATTGTCCCTAGTGGGGTGTAGGATAGCGTTAATGTACGGGGATCGCTGGGCGGCACGGACTTGGTGGGCCGAAAAGGCCTGTTTCCGGCTGTATATATATGATATGATATGATAACTCAGCGGGACAGGCAGCATCTCTGAATAGAAGGATTGGGGGTGACGTTTCGGGTCGAGACCCTTCTTCAGACTGGTTAGGGACAAGGGAAAGGAGAGATATAGACGACGATGTAGAGAGATAAAGGACAACGAATGAAAGATATGCAAAAAAAGTAACGATGATAAAGGAAACGGGCCATAGTTAGCTGTTTGTGGGGGGTGAAAACGAGAAGCTGGTGCGACTTGGGTGGGGGAGGGATAGAGAGAGAGAGAGAGGGAATGCCGGGGATACCTGAAGTGAGAGAAATCAATATTCATACCACTGCTGCCCAAGCAAAATACGGGATGCTGTTCCTCCAATTTGCATTTAGTCTCACCCTGACAATGGAGGAGATCTAGGACAGAAAGGTTTGACCAACTTGATCTCCCGGTGGCTCAGCACTTCAACTCCCCCTCCCATTCCCCATCTGACCTTTCTGTCCTGGGGCTCCTCCATTGTCAGAGTGAGGCCCAGCATAGGTTGGAGGAACAGCACCTCATATTTCGCTTGGGTAGCTTACACCCCAGCGGTATGAACATTGACTTCTCTAACTTCAGATCATCCCTTGCTTTCCCTCTCTATCCCCTCCCCCTTCCCAGTTCTCCCACTAGTCTTCCTGTCTTCAACTGCATCCTATCTCTGTCCCGCCCTCTCCCCTGACATCAGTCTGCAGAAGGGTCTTGACCCAAAATGTCACCCATTCCTTCTCTCCAGAGATGCTGCCTGACCCGCTGAGTTACTCCAGCATTTTGTGTCTATCTAAGGTCTGACCTCATCTGCCTCTACATAACCCATATCCATAACCCTCCATTCCTTGAATATCCATTTGCCGATCAAAAAGCTCCTTGTACACCACTATCATATCTGCACCCACCACCATCCCGGGCAGTGCCTTCCAGGTGCCACCACCGTCTGTTTAACAAAAACTTGTTCCACACATCTCCTTTAAACGTTGCCCCTCTAATTCTTGGAATGTTCCTTAAGGGAGGAATTTTGATTAAAACATCTTTCACTAATACTTCAGTGTAGGCATAATACCTATGTGGGTAGCTGGGGGTTTTTTTCGGATATGGAGTCATTTATTGTAAGTTGGTGTATTTAGTTTGATAATACTTTGGTTTTGGGCTTGGTTTTCTTAGTTGAGCGGTTATCCTGGAGTTGTAGCACAACTACTTTGTGTTTTAATTGTAATTGGACAGTAACCTTGCTGTATGAACAAATTTAGTTTATGTTACAATGTGTGCATAAACATACTTTGCCATTAACCATGGCCAGTAAATAACCATAAACTGCTTTCTAAGTTCACATTATAAAATATACTTCATTGATGAAGTGGCTAGAAGTTACAAGCACAGGATGTCTGAGTAATATTTCTGATATCTTATTGTCCATATATATAAATATATATTATATTTTGTATCTATACGCATACACAAATATCTCTTGCAACTTATAAATATCTAAGGATTATACAAGTCCACCACCGATTTATTGTATGTTCATTTCTTAGTATTTCGTAGTATGTTAGTACCTTAGTATGCCATTGTATGGTTGTTTCTTAGTACCTGAACTGATGTACAGCACTTTGGTCAACGTGGGTTGTTTTCAAATGTGCTATACAAATAAAATTGACTTGACTTGACTTATCGGCAACTGGTAGTCCGGCACCTCCTTTAATCCAGACAAAATTCCGAGAGTGCACTTGAAACCCCCCCCTCCCCCCGGAAGTCCCCCTGGAAATGTGGTGCCGAGGCAGCTGATCTCCACTTCACCCGGACGTCCGTGTTGATCAGCGGGTCGAGTCAAGTCAAGTCAAGTTTATTTGTCACATACACATACACGATGTGCAGTGAAATGAAAGTGGCAATGCCCGCGGATTGTGCACAAAAAAGAATTACATTTACAGCATATAAATAAAGTTAATAAGTTACTATAGTGCAGACAAAAATTTAGTCTGGAGTTATAAAAGTTGACAGTCCTGATGGCCTGTGGGAAGAAACTCCGTCTCATCCTCTCCGTTTTCACAGCGTGACAGCGGAGGCGTTTGCCTGACCGTAGCATCTGGAACAGTCTGTTGCTGGGGTGGCAGGGGTCCCCCATGATCTTACTTGCTCTGGATCTGCACCTCCTGATGTATAGGTCCTGCAGGGGGACGAGTGTAGTTCCCATGGTGCGTTCTGCCGAACGTACTACTCTCTGCCCCTGCGGCCGGGAATCTTTCCCCCGGCGGCCGGGGCTCTGGAACTCTGGACCGGCCGGAGCCGGCAGATACATTCCCATAACCGACTTCTGCAGCCAACTTTACAGGCCGGTATCTCTTCCTCTCGACGGCCTAGGCGGAACTTTCCGGTACCGTTGGACTCCGCTCGGAGGCCGTGACCTCTGCGGGTCTGGCAAAACGGAAAATCGAGAGAGGCTCTGGAACCAAGGATGCCGGAAAATCGGTGGTGGACCTGTATTTTCATTCTCAAATGAAAAGTAACACTGCGGGACCACAGTTTCACAAGCAGTGTGTTTCATTTGTACAAATCCAGGATTTGATGCAAATCCAGGTGAGTGTCACTGTCACTTTTTGAAAATTATATAAATCGGTGGAATACCACTCTCTATTTTATCCCTGGATCCCAATACTACTTTCAAGAGTAGCACCAAAAATCTTCATCTAAGTCAGAACTTGCGCTGTTCTTGATTGTAAAGATTTTGCTGCACGCAGCCAAAAACTGTTTCAAAGTGTTTTAATGTTCATTTCTGCTTATTTACATGTTTAACTGCCTTAGGGATGCATACTAATTAAATCTATCTGTGATTGCAACTTTGAAACCCACCGCTGATGTTTCTGTTCAAAAGGATGGCATCTGGATTTTTGTGATAAAGACTTTGCTCCCTAGTTTGTTATTTTGCTAAACCGTATGCCAGTTTTAAAACTTAGCCCTTCCATAATGAATTTTTTGACAAGCTAATATGATGGTTTTATTTGCTAACTTGCTGAAGGACAGAGTCTCTGTTATTCACCATTTCGGGTCTCTAATATTACTAAAACTCTAAATTTGTATATTCGTCTATCAGTTTGTTTGTTCCAGAAATACAGTCAAAACGGTACATGATAGTGCAACAATTTTAGGCCCTCCCTACTCGCCCTCCTGAGCATTAATTATCTAAAGGAATTGATTGTGGTCTGAGAGAATGTTTAAAGGACTAACGTTGGCAAAAAGCTGTGTTCAGCTTGTAGATAAGTGGCTTTTAGATCAGCTCGATGGTATTTCGAGAGGCAAGTGTTTTATTAACAAATACAGTATGTCCCAAACAGAACAAAGAAATTCTTACTTGCAGCAGCACAGCAGAATATGTAAATCACTCACACACACACACACACACACACACACACACACACACACACACACACACACACACACACACACACACACACACACACACACACACACACACACACAAACACACACACACACCTGAGTGGCTTAGTTTTGTTTCTATCTTTTGTGAATTGGAGAGGTATTTCAATGGGGCATCTTGGTCAGCATGGATGAGTTGGGCCAATGGGCCTGTTTCTGTGCTCTATGACTAATAATTTACAGGACTATGGCAAAGTGAGGTGGAATGTGACTGCCAACATAGGCAGGATAGGTCTACTGTCCTGCTTCCGTGTTGCAGCCATTCTGTGATTCCAATAAATTTTGCCACACTCTTTCCACGAGTCTCAATGCTGCATTAGCCCTCAATCAGGGTCCTGAACTAGGGTCCCGATCCCAAGCATCCCCGAGCCACGTTCTGTAGGGATGCTGCCTGACCTGTTGTCTTACTCCAGCACTCTGCGTCTTTTTTTTGTTGCATTCGTCTCAGTGTCTAACTGCTGACGTATTCTCATATCAGTTAGTGTCCATTCCATCTACAGACTCTAATTGATGTGACGGGCGTTTTGAACAATTTTAACTGCATTTTCCTACGTATTTAGACAGTCTTTTGTCTCAGCCGATGTTCTTTAGAGACAAGCTCATTATAACCTTGCCATTTGAATCGGATGACAATCTTGATTTAATTGTCACAGTTGCGGAGCTGTCCAAGTGCAGTTGGACAGGTGTAGATACTATAGGGCATTTAGTTAGATTCTACTGCCAGGGTTTATTAGCTGATCATTAGTGCTTCTCCTCAGCTGTCAGTGCAAGCGTCTTATCTTGGGGCCGACAGATGAGATGTCCTCCATGTAACCATAACCATGGGTGGCACGGTGGCGCAACAGTAGAGTTGCTGCCTTACAGCGCCGGAGACCCGGGTTCCATCCCGACTACGGGTGCTGTCTGTACGGAGTTTGCACGTTCTCCCCGTGACCTGCGTGGGTTTTCTCCGAGATCTTCGGTTTCCTCCCGCACTCCAAAGACGTGCAGATTTGTCGGTTTATTGGCTTGGTAAGTGTAAAAATTGTCCCTCGTGTGTGTAAGACAGTGTTAGCGTGCGGGGATCGCCGGTCGGCAAGGACCCGGTGGGCCGAAGAGTCTGTTTCCGCGCTGTATCTCTAGGATTCAGGATTCAGGATTCAGGATTCAGGATTCAGGATTCAGGATATCTTTATTTGTCATCCAAAAAACAAGTTTTTTTGACGAGATTTCGTCCCCCACAGTCCAACAATAAGAGCAATAAAATAAGCAAATTACACAACCCCAACCAACACATAACACAAAAAAAGAAACATCCATCACAGTGAGCCTCCTCCAGTCCCCTCCTCACTGTGATGGAAGGCCAGAATGTATTTTCTCTTCCCCTGCCGTCTTCTCCCGCGGTCAGGCTGTTGTCGTTGCCACGTTCCAGGCTGCGCCGGACGGTGTAAGGTCCGCGGCGGGCCGACCCAAGCCCCGCGATCCGGGGCGGGCGAAGCCGCTGCCGCTGCCGCTGCCGGAGCTCCCGATGTCGGCATCCACGCGGCCCGAGCCGAAGGCTCTAAAACTAAAAACGAAAACTAATCTGGCTCTGGATGAGGAAGCAGGCTGGGGGATGAAGTGATAACCACATCCCTTGCTGTGAAGCAGGTGCAGGGAGATGATGATGGATTTGGTTGTTTGAGCGGAGGAGGGGGGGGGGGGGGGGTGTTGAACTTGTGCGTGAGCGGAGGACCTGCCATCTGGCAGCTTAAGTGGATTGGCACCACCTGCAGCTTTGCAGGTCGTCTAGAAGACACATCATCAGATCGGCCCTTGGCCAGCTGTAGCCAACCGTCGTCTGAGAACAGCTCGGTTAGAAGCAGTCCTCGTGTAGTTCTTGCAGTTTAAACCTTAGCAGAAAGTTCAGGATGCTTCTGCCAAGGTAAAAACAAGGCCTGAAGAATGGTCTCGACCTGAAACATCACCCATTCCTTCTATCCAGAGATGCTGCCTGTCCCGCTGAGTTACTTCAGCATTTTGTGTCTATATTTTAAAAAAATGTGAGCACTTCAAGCTTCTTCTAAAAAGCTCTGAATTAAATTTTGCTCTCAGATTGAGGAACCAGTCAACAATATCTTTTCCCTATTCATTTAGTTTATATACCCACTATTCTTTGAGAAGAAAAGAAAAAGAGGAGAGAAAAATCTCTCATATTGCATCAATTTTGCTAAACTCCTCGTGGAGAAACTGTGATACTACTGCCTATCAAGATCCTTAAAACATGGATTTCATTCTGTTTAATGTATTGCTTTCAATTGGAAAAAAAGAGAGGGAATTATGTAATTACTGCCTGAGTGAGTGATGGGGACAGATACTCTCACAACATGTAGGTACAACGTTTCCATCCTAATCGTCCTCCTAGTTCAACTGTTTGCTTCCTTGTATCCCTTTGTTATAACATCTTCCCCAGCCAACAATGGGCCATTATGGGCTCTACCCTTCCTCGGTCACCTGTTGCCGGCCCTGCTTTGTTCTGGCCTTTTCTTGCCTCCCCTCTGCTTTCAGTCTGAAGAAGGGTCCCAACCCGAAATGTCACCCATCCTTTTTTGACTGACCCGCTAATTTAGACCAGTACTTTGTGTCTGTCTTTAGTTTCGGTGACTATCTCAATAATGGCAGCTGTCATAATGACCTGTGTCGATGTCTGAAATTACCATGGCCAGCACCTTAACACCCACTTTTGTTTCCCCAGATTGATTTCACTTCTCTAAGAATGACTCGAGGCATTTTCTTTTGACCTTTAATAATTTGAAGGAAGAAAGCTCAAAATTACGTTGCCTCTGACACTGAAAACTTGCCGGGAGAAAATAGTCTATTGCGGTCAGCAGTTAAAACGTTTCTAAGATGCAGTTTCACTCCTTGTTCATAACACCTTCGGTTTCCCTGGTTAAGTGGTTAGTAAAAACCCAATTTTTTTATCACCTCAGCCGACTGACAACCACTTAAGTTTTGATTCCAATTCGCGACAATTTTCACTTGTGCACTGTGATAAAAGTCCTCCATATGGTGGCCATTTTCAGAATTGTTTTATCCATGGTACTTATTGTAACTATCCAATTTTCAGAAGGAATAACGATACTGATAGGAATAACTTTGTGGAAATGCACATTGAGGTGTAGTTCTTTGTGTTACTCTTTTAGGAGATTGGAAAATACTAAGATCCGGAAAAAAATTGGTAAATAGGAATCTCTCTGGTCAACTCTTCATTGATTTTTCATTGATTCACGTCAGAAACAAGGACCTGCAGATAGACACAAAAAGCTGGAGTAACTCAGTGGGACAGGCAGCATCTCTGGAGAGAAGGAATGGGTGACGTTTCGGGTCGAGACCCTTCTTCAGACCAGTTAGGGATAAGGGAAATGAGAGATATATACTGTGATGTGGAGAGATAAAGAACAACGAATGAAAGATATGCAAAAAAATAACAATGATAAAGGAAACAGGTCATTGTAAGCTGTTTATAGGGTGAAAATGAGAAGCTAGTGTGACTTGGGTGGGGGAGGGATAGAGAGAGAGGGAATGCCGGGGCTGTGTGAAGTGAGAGAAACTTTTACTCATACCACTGGGTTGTCAGCTGCTCAAGCGAAATATGAGATGCTGTTTCTCCAATTTGCGTTTAGCCTCACTCTGACAATGGAAGAGACCGAGGACAGAAAGGTCTGAGTAAGAATGGGAAGGAGAATTAAAGTGTCCAGGAACCAGGAGATCAGGTAGGTTCACGCGGGCTGAGCGAAGGTGTTCCCCCGAAACGGTCAAGGAACTGCAGATGCTGGTTTACCAACGAAAGACACAAAATGCTGGAGTAACTCAGCACGTCGGGCAGCAGCTCTGGAGAACATAGATAGGCCACGTTTTGGATCGGGACCCTTCTTCAGACTGATATTCTTCAGCCTGAAGAAAGATCACTTATCTGAAACCTGACACGTCACTTATCCATGTTCTCCAGAGGTGCTGCCTGACCCGCTGAGTTACTCCACCACTTTGTGCCTTTTCGTTGATTCACTTCTGCAATTAATGATGTTTTGAGTTTAGAGTCCTTGAGTTGTCCAATTAGTAGGGATACTGAGATATGGGCTGTGGTGTGGTTGCCAGAATAGCAGAGCAATCGAGAATATAAAGCCATGTTTGGGAGCTCTGCTTGTGATTTGTAGCTTCATCCAAACATATAGTTCAGTTTTAAGAGCCAGTAACTGCAAATTATGTTTGGATCATTTGATGACATGTTTCTTAGTGCCTGGTGATGTAATATTTTGAGTGAATATTTTAATATTCTAATATTTTAATAAAGTGAAACATTACTGAATTTAGATTGTGAACTGTCCATGGAAACCCCACCAGGAAACTTCCATCACCACCAACCCCCCACCACCCCTGCCCCATCTCGGGCTGCAGATGGCCAAGAGGCACTGAAAAGCTCTTGGAAATGATATTCCATGGGCACGGCTTAAAGTATCACCGCAGTTAGAGAGGAATGTGGAGTCAGAGGCTCTTGGAGCATGGAAACAGGCCACTCGGCCCGACTCGTCCGTGCTGACCAAGGGTCCCGACCTAACCCGAAACGTCACCTCTTCCTTTTCTCCAGAGATGCTGTCTGAGCCGCTGAGTTACCCAGGATTTTGTGTGTACCCTCAGAAATACAAGGTGCAAACAAAACGGGGTGTTTGAGATGTTGATCAATGTTGACATGAATATTTGTACCACCAGCAAATTACCGTCAACATAACTTCCAGTCTGATGAAGGGTCTCGACCCAAAACTTCACCTATTCCTTTTCTCCACAGATGCTGCCTGAGCCGCTGAGTTACTCCAGCATTTAGTGTCTATTTTCAGTGTAAACCAGCGTCTGCAACTTCCTTCCTACACGTAACCTCTGCACATGTGGTTTCAAGAGATGCTATGGGAGTGCTGGCAAATGGCTTCAAGGTACAATGGTGCATCGGTAGAGTTGCTGCCTCACAGCGCCAGAGACCCGGGTTCCATCCTGACTACGGGTGCTGTCTGCTCGGAGATTGTACGTTCTCCCCGTGACCTACGTGGGTTTTCTCGGGGTGCTCCGGTTTCCTCCCACACTCCAAAGACGTGCAGGTTTGTAGGTTAATTGGCATTTGCAAATTGCCCTCGGTGTGTTGGATATAACTAGCGTATGTGTGATTGCTGGTCGGCGAGAACTCAGTGGGCCGAAGGTCCTGTTTCTACACTGTATCTCTAAAACTCACCCCATTCTCCCCGTGACCGCATGAGGTTTCTCCAAGATCTTCAGTTTCCTCCCATACTCCAGAAGACGTACATGTCAGTAGGTTCATTGGCTTGGTATAAAATGTAAAATTGTCCCTAGCTTGTGTAGGATAGTGTTAATGTTGGGGGATTGCAGATCGGCACAGACTCGGTGGGCCAAAGGATCTGTTTACGCGCTGTATCTCTAAACTAGACTGAACTCAAACTAAGGTAGAGAATCAGCCGGATTTTGATGAAAGGCAGTGCAGGCTTGGAGCTGTCAGGATTATTCTTTCCCCTTGTTATAAAATCATTTATGTTGTTTTCAACAGCAGTGGACAACCTGAGGCATTTATCCAAGAGAGTTATCAAACACCATTTGATAGCAAGTCACATGAAGTGGTTATTGATCAGGGCTGCACAGTGGTGCAGGTGGCAGAACTGCTACTTCAGTGCCAGAGACCCGGCCGGGTTCATTCATTACCTCTTTTTTAAAAAAAAAATTTTTTTTATATAAAAGTTTTATTCCAAAGAAAAACATACAAACATACAAAGTGGAATGTCATCAAACAAAAGCCGCCTGTATCGGCAGTTTACAAAAGAAACAATTATCACGTTGAAATCCCGCCATCTCTGTCAACAATACATTCGACCCCCCCGGCGGCGACCTGCGTTCACGGAAGGCCTCCAGAGTCCCAGTGGACACCACGTGTTCCCTCTCCAGGGGCGCGCAGGCACGGACGTAAGCCCGGAACAGGGGCAGGCAGCCGACCTCTGTGCGGCCATCGACTACCCACTTTCATTCTTTACCTCGGGTGCTGTCTGTGCGGAGTTTGCATGATCTCCCTTTGACCGCGTGGGTGCTGGTGCAGCGATTTGACACAATGTTCTCAGTCCTCACCCGTATGCTCGCATGTCCCAAAGACGTGCGGGTTTGGAGGTTAACTGGCCCTCTGTAAATTGCCCTTGGAGTGTAGGGAATGGATGGGAAAATGGGATGACATAGAACTAGTTTCAACATGTGATCGATAGTCAAAGTGGACGTGGTAACTCAGTCTGAAGAAGGGTCCCGGCTTCAGATCAGATTAGTACAGGTGTCGGGTTATGGAGAGAAGACGAGAGAAGGGGTTAGGAGGGAGAGATAGATCAGCCATGATTGAATGGCGGAGTAGACCTGAAGGGCCGAATGGCCTAATTCTGCTCCTATTACTTATGACCTTATGGCCCAAAATGTCACCTATGCATGCTCTCCAGAGATGCTGCCTGACCCGCTGACGTACTCCAGCACTTTGTGGTTTTTTTGTGCAAACCAGCATCTGCAGTTCCTTGTTCCTACAGTCTTTTTTTTTCTGTGTTTTTTTTAAATTCCTTCAACGTTGTTTGAAAATATGAAATAATATGAAACATTTCAGAGGACCTTTGGGCATGAGGAAATGACAGAGGCAGGGAAAGTGTGACTATAGAAGGATTGAATACTTGAAGGGATGAGAGTTTGAAATAAAGAGGCCAATTCTCTGAATGCATTCAAGAGAGAGCTGGATAGAGCTCTTAAGGATAGCGGAGTCAGGGGGTATGGGGAGAAGGCAGGAACGGGGTACTGATTGAGAATGATCAGCCATGATCACATTGAATGGCGGTGCTGGCGCGAAGGGCTGAATGACCTCCTCCTGCACCTATTGTCTATTGTCTATTTGCAAAGTCCAGATGCAATCAAGAAAATGACTGGAGCTAGTTCACACCTCCAGATTCAGGGACAGTTTCTTCCCAGCTGTTATCGGACAACTGAACCATCCTACCACAACCAGAGAGCAGTGCTGGACTACTATCTTCCTCTTTAGTGACCCTCGGACTATCCTTGATCGGACTTTGCTGTGCTGGCTTTACTTTGCACTAGATGTTATTCCTTTATCACGTATCTGTACACTGTAAATGGCTCGATTGTAATCAATGTATTGTTTTACTGCTGACTGGATAGCAGGCAACAAACACGTTTCACTGTACACGTGAGGATAAACTAAACTGAAACTGAAACTGCGAGTTGGGCCGAAGGGCCTGTTTCCACACTGTGTGACTCTATGACAGCTGTAAGTGACTCACACAATAAGGACAGGTGTAGAGACGCACACTTTGTAGTTAGCGCTGGCTGCCTGCTGCAATCATGTAGATTGTCAGGTGCCGTGTTATCCGTATGGTGTCTGCATCTGAGGCAGGCAGAGGCTAATCATGCCTTGGCATCCCTGTACACACATCCATGGACGTTTCCACATTTATATTCCCGGCACGGAGGCACCGATGTATTTGAGCTTTGCCGACCACTTGTAAATGTGACCATTGTACAGACTGATGGGGTCGTGCGGCGCGGTGGCGCAGCGGTAGAGTTGCTGCCTCACGGCACTGGGCATCCGGGTTCGATCCTGGTTACGGGTGCTGTCTGTACGGAGTTTGTACGTCCTTTAAGATGATTTAAAAGGTCTGAAGAAGGTTCCTGACCTGGAACGTTGGCGTCCATTCCGGGGGTTCGATGGTTGGCATGGACTTGTTGTGCTGAAGGGCCAGTTTCCACGCTGTATCTGTAAACTAATCAGACTAGTGGCACAGCAATAGAGTTGGTGCCTCACAGCGCCAGACTCCCATGTTTGATCCTGACTACGGGTGCTGTCTGTACGGAGTTTGTACGTTCTCCCCGTGGCCGCGTGTGTGTGTGTTTTCTCCGGGTGCTCCGGTTTCCTCCATCATTCCAAAGAGTACACGATTTTTAGGTTTATCGGCCTCTGTACATTTTCCCTTGTGTGTGGAGAGTAATGGATAAGATAGAACTAGTGTGAATGGATAATGGATAGTCAGTGTAGACTTGGTGGGCCAAAGGGCCTGTTTCAACTCTGTTTCTTTAAATTAAACTCATGCTGAAAGTAACAAGGGAGCAACCTTCATTTCACTATCTACGTCACTGGAGACCCTCGGACCATCTTTAATCGCACTTTATTGGACTTTATCTTCCACTAAAACGTTATTCCCTGTATCATGTATCTGTGTTGGGGGAGTCCAGAACAAGGGGCCACAGTTTAAGAATAAGGGGTAGGCCATTTAGAACTGAGATGAGGAAAAACATTTTCAGTCAGAGAGTTGTGAATCTGTGGAATTCTCTGCCTCAGAAGGCAGTGGAGGGCAATTCTCTGAATGCATTCAAGAGAGAGCTAGATAGAGCTCTTAAGGATAGCGGAGTCAGGGGGTATGGGGAGAAGGCAGGAACGGGGTACTGATTGTGAATGATCAGCCATGATCACATTGAATGGCGTTGCTGGCTTGAAGGGCCGAATGGCCTCCTCCTGCACCTATTGTCTATTGTCTATTGTACACTGTCTATGGCTCGACTGTAATCAAGGAATGGTCTTTCCACTGACTGGTTAGCACGCAACAGAAGCTTTTCAGTATATTTTGGTGCACATGACAATAAACTAAACTTAAAAATAAGGCATGAAAACAGTAGCAGTTTAACAAGCCTTTTTTTTAATGTTATTGCCGTAAAGGCTTTAAAATATTTTACAGTGAAAAGTAATGGGATTTTTGTCTCATAAATGCTCATAAAGTCATTAATATTTAAAAATTATTACGTGGAAAAATAAAATGCACCCCAAAGTGTAACTGGACTTTCACTGCTCATGCTGCAATTTTCTTTTTGAGACTAATTGGACGATAAAATTGCTGTCAATCTGAACCCGATTAGAGTCACAGTCAGTCAGCACAGAAGGTAGACACAAAATGCTGGAGTAACTCAGTGGGCTAGGCAGCATCTCGGGTCGAGACCCTTCTTCAGACTGATGTCAGGGGAGGGTGCGGGTCCCGCCCCCTCCCCTGACATCAGTCTGAAGAAGGGTCTCGACCTGAAACGTCATGCATTCCTTCTCTCCCGAGATGCTGCCTGACCCGTTGAGTTACTCCAGCATTTTGCGTCTACCCTCGATTTAAACCAGCATCTGCAGGTTTTTTTCCCCTACTCCTACAGCACAGAAACAGACACAGCGTGCAAGCAAGCCCTTCGGCCCACCGAGTCAGCACAGAGCAACAAGCTGGTACACTCGTTCCCACCTTACACGCGAGGGACAATTTGCAAAAGCCAAACAACTTACACCTTTGGAACGTGGGAGGAAACTGGAGCACCCGGAGAAAACCCACGCAGTCACAGGGAGAACGTGCACACTCCACACCGACAGCACCCAAGGTCGGGATGGAACCCGGGTCTCTGGTGCCGTGAGGCAGCAACTCTGCCGCTGCGCCACCGTGCCGCCAGGATCTTGCATTTGATCATGCAGATTTCGACACCGAGTAGGAGCTGAAGGAATAGGAAGGGAAAAAAACGGAGCCATAGACAATAGACAATGGGTGCAGGAGTAGGCCATTCGGCCCTTCGAGCCAGCACCACCATTCAATGTGATCATGGCTGATCATTCTCAATCAGTACCCCGTTCCTGCCTTCTCCCCGTACCCCCTGACTCCGCTATCCTTAAGAGCTCTATCTAGCTCTCTCTTGAATGCATTCAGAGAATTGGCCTCCGCTGCCTTCTGAGGCAGTGAATTCCATAGATTCACAACTCTCTGACTGAAAAGGTTTTTACTCATCTCCGTTCTAAATGGCCTACCCCTTATTCTTAAAATGTGGCCCCTGGTTCTGGACCCCCCCCCCCCCCCCAACATTGGGAACATGTTTCCTGCCTCTAACGTGTCCAACCCCTTAATAATCTTATACGTTTCGATAAGATCTCCTCTCGTCCTTCTTAGGACATAGAGGCTTTGAAAATAGCTCACACGATGAAAGGATTGGAAGTAGCACAGAGTTAATAGTTGGAGGAACACAAGGAATTGGAAAGGAAATATGTCGTGTTTGCTTACAAATCAAAACTTTCCTTTTACAGAGGGCATGAAGGAAAAGCATTCAACTGCAGTGAGTCTCTGCATTAGATTGAGTTGCATTCCATACACAGTTAGCCATTACTGCAACAATAATCTCTAGTCTATTATTTAGAAAAACAAGAGCCAAAAACTTGGGAAAGATTTAATGGATCAGTACTTGGACTGACTTTAGTTTGCAAGGTAACTGCATTACTTCTATGTTTTTGTCGTGTGTTATTTTTCACATCCAACAGTTTGTGTGAAATAATGAGGGTTTACATAATGAAAATACCCTCAGCAAAATACACGTTGCTGGAGGAACTCGACGGGTCAGGCAACTTCTGTGGTGGGAATTCCCTTTACATTCCCTCCACAGATGCTGCCCGACCCACTGTTCCTCCAGTACTTTGTGGTTTGCTCAAGATTCCAGCATCTGTAGTTCCTTGTGTCTCGGAAATATTGTGATACTGGTCTTGAATCAACATGTCAATGGATATTTGTAAGGCGGTGATTGATAGATTTTTGATTAGTAAGGATGCCAGGGGTTATGGGGAGAAGGGATGAGAATGAAGTTGAGATGAAAGCTTCTTCCAGGTGTTAAATTTTAGATGAAGTCCTTCTTCCAGGTGTTAAATTTTAGATTAAGTCCTTTTCCATTTGTCTTTGTTACATTGCTTGGCTGTTCTTCAGAGAAGTCGAGCAGGTTCTCAGAGTATCCGGGATAACACCGCATTCTGCAGCATCAAAACTCAGCTGAACTTGACATTTGTCCCATCACATCTGTCATCCTCTATCCCAAGGCACTGTCTGGGAAGGGAAGGGAACTTTTCACTTTGTTGCTCATTAAACTGGCGGCTCGCTCCAAACCTATTGCATGGTGTTGCACTTCTTCTACACTTTTTGTCTTTTCGTCTCTGTCCTTTGGTCAAGCATCTGCCAATCAACCCCATTGCACCCTCTCCCTCCCCCTTCACCTGTATCCACTGTATCCACCTATCACTTGCCAAGCTTTGTCCTGCCCCATCGAGTTTTCTCCCTCCCCACACCACTGCAGTCAGTCTGTAGGAGGTTCCCAACCTGAAATGTTGCCTTTCTGCGTTCTCCACAGATGCCGCCTGACCTTCTGAGTTTAGTTTGGTTTAGCGATATAACATGGGAACAGGCCCATCAGCCCACCGAGCCCGCACCGACCTAGTGGTCACCCGCACACTAGCGCTATCCTACACACGAGGAACAAAGTACAGAAGCCAATTAACCTACAAACATGGACGTCTTTGGGATGTGGGAGGAAACTGGAGCACCCGGAGAAAACCCACAAGATCACAGGGAGAACGTACAAACATCTTACAACCAGCACCCGTAGTCAGGATTGAACCCAGGTTTCTGGCGCTGCAAGGCAGCAACTCTAAAGCAAAAGACGCTGTGCGTCTACCCGACCTATTCCTCTCATGATTTTGTACACCTCTACAAGATCAATATAAGATCAAAGATAGCATTTTTTTTTTCAACTTCCACGGTTGTCCTCTTATCGAGTACTAAAACTGGAAATGAAATTGTACACCGCACTGTTGGAAGAAAAAAAGGCTTGCATGATTACTTCACGCCTCAGTGTTAATCCATATGTTATGACTACAACCAACAGTTCTGTGTGTGCGAGCCAGACAGATGTTATTAAATGTAAGCAAGCCCCAAGCAGTAGAAGAGAGAGAGAGAGAGAGAGCGATAGAAAGAAAAAAAACAAGGAGTTGGAAGAGAGGATACAAAGTGCTGGAGTAAAGGGCCTGTTCCAATTACACGATTTTTAAGGCAACTGCCGGCGACTGTCAAAGTCGTAGCAGATCGCCAAAATGTTCTTTTGGGTCGAGACCCTTCGTCGCCTGTCACCTATCCACACTCTCCAGAGACGCTGCCTGGACCCACTGGGTGACTCCAGCGTTTTGTGTCTTTCCTCGCACTTTCTCTGCCGTTCTCGCTCCCTCTCAGTTGCATTGCCTGGGGCTTGCCTTACATTGAGGAGCATCTGTTTGTCTCGCATCTTAAATGCGCAGCGTTTGGTCAGTCAGCTTCACCTGCTGCGAGCATCTGCCAGCTTAGATGATCAGCTTGTTTTTGGTTTTTTCGTCTGCTCGGTGGGTTTATTTGTGACGTTTATCTTATTTATGTTTTCTTTGCTCGCTGAGAGAAACACGTTGGTGTCGGATTGGATGTATTTTAGAGTCTGCACGCCCCGAGCTCCAGTTTGTGCAATCATTCCTTTAGCTGCTGCTTGGTTTCCGTTCCACGTGTGGCAATTGTTCAGAGGATATTCTCCAGATCGTTTTTTTCGTTTTTTTTTAAATTCTCCCCGCACCGGCCTGAAAATGAAACAATCTGAAGAGGTTTCGCCAGGGCCGCTGGCCGCGAGCAGAAGATAGATGGAGGGTGAGAGTGGGGCTGACAACTTCTGAAGAGGCTTGTTTGCAGATGCTGCCAGTGCCATCCATCATACTTCCAGTAATGGCTGGAAATGTCACATTGCAGCCCGCCGGTCCTTAAACCATTCATTAAGCTGGTTCAAACAGAAAGCAGGGCACAGCCAGGTGACGGGGCGGGGAGGGAGGGAGGGAGGGAGGGAGACATCATTGGAGGAGTCGCTGTGAAGGGTGAACCACACAATCAACAGGATGATGGTGATTTTCAGGATGATGTTGATTTTCAGAATTTCTCCTGCCCTCCTACTCTACGACCATCCAACTTTAGATAGTTCCTCTGTCCCTCTCTTCCCCTCCCCCTTCCCAGATCTCCCACTGTCTTCCTGTCTCCACCTATATCCTTCCTTTGTCCCGCCCCCCTGACATCAGTCTGAAGAAGGGTCTCGACCCAAAACGTCGCCCATTCCTTCTCTCCTGAGATGCTGCCTGACCTGCTGTGTTACTCCAGCATTTTGTGAATAAATACCTTTGGTTTTCAGGATGATGTGGGCCACTCTACCAAGTTAATCCAGCCTGTCTCCTTTCCTTTGAAGTCTGAAAGCCACTTTTCCTGGCGTGGACTCCGATAGATATCGGGGAGACCAAGCGCAAGCTGGGCGATCGTTTCGCTGAACACCTACGCTCAGTCCGCCTTGGCCTACACAATCTCCCGGTTGCCAAACACTTTCACTCCCCTTCCCATTTCCACACTGACCTTTCTGTCCTGACCTTTCTGACCAGGCCAGGGCCTTACAAAGCCTCAGGCATTTGCCTCCATGTTTTTGTATTCTTCTAGTCCTCTGGAAATAAATGCGAGCATTGCGTTTGGCTTCCTTATTACCGAATTGTGAAAAGTGAAGTACAGAATCAGCGGCCTTTTTCAGCGTGATGTGGTCTGCCTTGCCACGTTAATGCAGCCTCTGCCCTTTCCTTTGAAGTCTGAGCCAGTCCGTTTAAATGAGATGATTGTGTTGCCAACACTGGCCATGTCGTGACACACACAGTGCTGGAGTAACTGATAAGGAAGCCCGTTTGTCAGCAGTGTAAGAAAATAACTGCAGATGCTGGTACAAATCGAAGGCATTTATTTCACAAAATGCTGGAGTAACTCAGCAGGTCAGGCAGCATCTCAGGAGAGAAGGAATGGGTGACGTTTCGGGTCAAGACTGATGTCAGGTGGGCGGGGCAAATGAAGGATATAGGTGGAGACAGGAAGATAGAGGGAGAACTGGGAAGGGGGTGGGGGGGGGGGGAAGAGAGGGACAGAGGAACTATCTAAAGTTGGAGAAGTCAATGTTCATACCGCTGGGCTGCAAGCTGCCCAAGCGAAATATGAGGTGCTGTTTGTCAGCAGTGTTCTGTGTAAGAGTGTCAGTTGAGCGTCTCGTGTCTTTCGTCTGCTAGTTACGTTCAGTCTTGCAACTCCATAGTTTTAGGTGGCGCAGTGGTCGAGTCGCTGCCTCACAGCGCCAGAGCCCCGGGTTCGATCCTGACCAAAGATACTAGAGGAACAAGATGGACCACTCCGTCGCAATCGCCTGTACTGAAGTGTAGTACGCAAAGGAGCGGAACGTCCGCCATTTTAGTAAGCAAAACCCACCGTTCGCTATGCCTCTCGCAGTGTAATCAGTGTTTTGGGGGAACAGTATGTGTGATGATACCATTAAAATGCAGAATATATCTCATCTATCAATTCACAGATTTTTGTTATTTTTCTTTTAAAATGTCTCTGCAAGTTTCTGCCTACTAAAATGGCGCCGTGACGTACTACGGATTTTAGGGTCGAGTGGTCTGTCTTGCTCCTCTAGTATCTTTGATCCTGACTACGGCTGCAGTCTGCACGGAGTTTGCACGTTCTCCCTGTGACCGCGTGGGTTCCCTCCTGGTGCTCCGGTTTCCTGCCACATCCCCAAAGACGTGCAGGTGTGCAGGTCAGTTGACCCTCTGCTCTGTAAATTGCCCCTGGTGTGTAGGGAGTGGATGAGAATGTGGGATAACATAGAACTAATGTGAAGGGGTGATCGATGGTCGGCGTGGACTCGGCCTGTTTCCAGGCTGTATCTTTCATTCAGTCAAACTAGCAAAACTATGGATGTCTCTTAAAGTTTTAGCACTAAACTTTGCCATAGTAGACATTGTGATCCTCCCTTTTCTGACCTTTTCTCAACTGGTAAAGGCACCTTCTAATGTTTGGTACAGTTGAAATGTTCCTTCTCGTCACCACATTGTCCTTCCCCTGGTTGGCCTATTAATAAACAGCCTACCAGATTGCAAGATGAACATGCAGCCATTGTTTTACGAGTCACACATATATATATATATATTGGACCTTAGCCACAACGCTGCTGACTAACGGGATGCACTCCGAACCAGCTCATCTTCAATTTTCACCCCTTGTCACAATTTCTGCAGTAAACTCAACAGAATTTATCACTGATCTTGACTCTATGAGTGCTGTTGAATAAACCGTAGGACTGTGGGAAAGCACAGTCTTGCCCACCTGATGTTGATGTTGATGTTATTACTTACTGTGGTGATGAAGTCCACAACACTGATTTTTCCAATGATTTTGAATTAAAAAAGAAAAAAAGTGAAAGGCAAGGAGAGATCAGGAATGTGAAGGGGAAAGAATGATTAGAGCTATCAAATAATCTATGATATCAGTGATAAAAGGCGCACAGAGTGCTGCATTGACTCAGGGGGTCAGTGATGGTGACGTTTTGGGTCGGGGCACCTCGGACTGATTGTGGAGTGGGTAGGGGGGAAAGCTCGAAGAGAGGAGAGAGGGACAAAGCCTGGAAGGTAATAGGTAGGTAATAAACACAAAAACCTGGAGTAACTCAGCGGGTCAGGCAGCATCTCTGGAGAAAAGGAATGGGTGACGTTTCAGGTCGAGACCCTTCTTCCGAGCGAGAGACAGGGGAGAGAGAAACGAGAGAAATGAAAAAAGGTACATAGAACAAATGAATGACAGGTATGTAAAAGAACAAGCCAAAGCCAGCAACTATGATCAAGACAAGGTGGAGCCCACAATGGTTCATTGTTGGCTGTGAACGCAGGTGAGGCGGGGTTGATGGGCAAATGGTTGGACAAAGGCCAGAGATGAAAATCTGATGATTGTGAATCAAAAATAAAATAATAGTTACCCAGTTTATTTCTTAAAATATTGTCCGTACTCAAAATGCAATTGGGCGCATGCTGGAATAGTTATGAGGAATAAGATGAGGTCTTACCGATTGAATGGCCTTGTCTCATTGGTATGTTCTGATTTGAAGGAAGACCCCATGTGGGGTCTGTGAATGTTTACCCCTCTGATAACTTACAATAGAGTGCGTTGCAGCGTTATTAACTCTCTCTTCTCTGTGGAGAGTTTTAATTAGAATTAATTTGGGCACCTAAATTGTTGTCCTTGTTAACATTGATTTAATGCACAGAAAGAACAGAGAACGTAAAACAGTGCTGCACGGGGACAGGCTCTTTGCAACACTATGTCTGTCCCGAACATGTTGCCAAGAAAACTAGTTCAGTTTACTGTCACGTGCCCAGTGAAAAGCTTTTTGTTGCGTGCTAACCATTCAGCGGAAAGACAATACATGATTATAATCGAGCCGTCCACAGTGTACAGATACAGGGTAAAGGATATGGAAAGGAACTGCAGATGCTGGTTTATAAAGTGCTGGAGTAACTCAGTGGGTTAGGCAGCATCTCTGGAGAAAAAGAATGGGTGACGTTTCAGGACCCATCTTCATACCCTTCTTCAGGGTAAAGGGAATAACATTTAGGGCAAGATCAAATCAAGTAAAGTCTGATTAAAGATAGTCTGAGGGTCTCCAGTGAGCTATAGCAGTTCAGGACTGCTCTCCAGTTGGTGATAGGATGGTTCAGTTGCCTGATAACAGCTGGGAAGAACAGTCCATGAATCTGGAGGTGTGCGTTTTCATACCTTTTGCCCGATGGGAGAGGGGAGAAGAGGGAGTGACCGGGGTGATACTGGATCATGCTGCTGGCCTTGCCGAGGCAGCGTGAAGTGTAGATGGAGTCGATGGAGGGGAGGTTGGTTTGTGTGATGGTCCGGGCTGCGTCCACACTTCTCTGCAATTTCCTGCGGGCTTGGATGGAGCTGTTCCCAGACCATGCTGCGATGGCATCCTGACAAAATGCTTTCTACGGCGCATCTGCAGAAGTTGGTGAGAGTTGTTCGGGTCGTGCCGACTTTCCTAAGCCTTCTGAGGAAGTAGAGGCGTTGGTGTACTTTATTGGCCATCGCTCTGACATGGGTGGCCCGGGACAAGTTGCTGGTGATATTGACTCCACTCTGCCCGCACGTGACCCATATCTCACCATCCCGGCATATCCACGTGCCTACCTCAAAGCCTCTTAAACGCCACCGATCTGATGCTAGTTCCGATTTTCTTTTCCTTTGTTAGTGTGGTAGGCATTGGCAGCAAGACCAGCATTAATGTCAAGCCCACAATCTCTCCCTCGATGTCAGCAGAGCGAGGGATCCAGTCATTGACTTCAGAAGGCGGGGTGGAATACAAATATGCAGGAAGGAACTGCAGACGCTGGATGACACCGAAGATAGACACAAAATGCTGGAGTAACTCAGCGGGACAGGCAGCATCTCTGGAGAGAAGGAATGGGTGACGTTTTGGGTCGAGACCGTTCTGGGAGCCCAAACTCGTTAGTCTAGTGGAATACACTTGCCAGTCTGCCTCAACAGTGCGATGGTCCCGAGCTTCAAGATGTTTGATGTGAATATAAACATCACCATCAATTTGGCCTGGTCCAGCCACACTGACACTATGGTGAAGAAAACACGCCAGCGATTCTACATCCTCAAGAGGCGAAGGAAATGCAGCATTTCTGCAATGACTCTAACCGTATTCTATAGAAGACGGTAGAAAGCATCCTTTCCAGATGCATCACATCTTGATGTACGACAACTTTGCTGCCTCAGGTGGCAAAAAAAAGTAATTGTTGCAAACATAGCCCGGTCCATCAGTGCTCAGTGGGGCAGCGGTAGAGGTGCTGCCTTACAGCGCCAGAGACCCAGGTTTGATCCTGACCTCGTGTGCTGTCTGTATGGAATTTGTGCATTCTCCCTGTGACCGCGTGGGTTTTCTCCGTTTGCTCCAGTTACCTCGCACATTCCAAAGTCGTGCAGCTTTGAAGGTTAATTGGCTTCTGTAAGTTGTCCGCAGTGTGTAGGATAGAACTAGTGTGGGGGTGTGGGCTGGTCGGCGCTGACTCGGTGGGCCATGGGGCCTGTTTTTACGCTGCACCTCTAAAGTCTGGGATGCGGGAGGAAACCGGGGCACCTGGAGGAAACTCATCCATTCACAGGGAGAACTTGCAATCTCCACCCAAGGTCAGGATCGAACACGGGTCTCGGGAGCTGTGAGGCAGCAGCTCTACTCAACAGCTTATTTCGACAATATATCCCGAAATTGAAACTGAAGTGAAACCATCCTGGCTTGCAAAAGCAGCCAATATAATCAAGGACCACTCACACCACTGTCATTCCCACTTCTTCCCCTCGGGCAGAAGATAAGAATAGACAATAGACAATAGACAATAGACAATAGGTGCAGGAGGAGGTCATTCGGCCCTTCGAGCCAGCACCGCCATTTAATGTGATCATGGCTGATCATTCTCAATCAGTACCCCGTTCCTGCCTTCTCCCCATACCCCCTGACTCCGCTATCCTTAAGAGCTCTATCTAGCTCTCTCTTGAATGCATTCAGTGAATTGGCCTCCACTGCCTTCTGAGGCAGAGAATTCCACAGATTTACAACTCTCTGACTGAAAAAGTTTTTCCTCATCTCAGTTCTAAATGGCCTACCCCTTATTCTTAAACTGTGGCCCCTGGTTCTGGACTCCCCCAACATTGGGAACATATTTCCTGCCTCTAACGTGTCCAACCCCTTAATAATCTTATACTTTTTGATAAGATCTCCTCTCATCCTTCTAAATTCCAGTGTATACTAGCCTAACAAGAAGACTTGAAAGCAAGCACAGCCTCTTCCTTGCTGTTATCAGAGAGTTGAACCGACCTCTGGCTTGCTGCCGATGACTTTGCCAATCTTTCCATCTACCACATAGCGAAACCTTGTGCTTTATTTTATCAGTACTTTCTCTGTCGCTGTAACACTGTATTCTCCTTCTCTCCAGAGATGCTGCCTGTCCCGCTGAGTTACTCCTGCATTTTGTGCCTGCACTGTATTCTGTGCTCTGTTTTCTTTTCTCTGTTGCGCTATCGGCCGTGCTCACGTTCTGTGTGACGCGTCTGGGTGCAGCACGCATAGTTTTTCCCACCGTACCGCGGTGCGTGTGACAACACTAAACCAATACGAATATTGTTCGTCCCCACTAACCACTGACTTGACCCGAGGGGCTGCAGGGACATTTCTGAAGGGAGTTTAAAAAATCAACCGCATTGGAGAGTCGGGAGTCGGCATAGAGGCCATGGAGGGCCAGGTTGATAGATTTCCTTCCTTGAAGGAGATTAGTGAACCAGATGGGATTTTTACAACAGTTTGGTCGTTTAATGATTGTCCATTACCGACACCGGGCTTAATTGAGTATTTGGACTCTGAGGCAATAATGGAGATAGATGATACTGAAAATGAAAGGAGCACAGTCAATCTGCAGAGTGTTGCTTTGCTCTAGGAGCACGAGTCCATTATTTAATTACCGCAGAGAGGGATTTTCTATTATTTGATTTATACATAAGCAAGAAAATATTAGTGTGTTAGCTGAATGCCGAAGGGAAATGTACAGACTTTATTCCCCTGCACTGCTGACACATTAATAAAATGATAGTTATTAAATGGACATAATTCACAATACTGCACGCTGAGGTGAACGACTGGAGTTGAGATTCGCCGCCTCACGGATTAAAATCATGGTT
This sequence comes from Rhinoraja longicauda, assembly GCF_053455715.1. Taxonomy (NCBI): domain Eukaryota; kingdom Metazoa; phylum Chordata; class Chondrichthyes; order Rajiformes; family Arhynchobatidae; genus Rhinoraja; species Rhinoraja longicauda. The sequence continues at coordinate 24,641,599 of NC_135977.1, read as the reverse complement.
TCTCCTTGGTTGGGGTTTATCCGGTCCTCATGCGCTCATTAAAACAAAAAGATAATGGGTGTCGGAAGAATATTTGGCTACATGAGCCGAGACCCAGCACAACTTCCAACATTACATACTCGGTCCATCACCTGCAGTGACCCGAAGATATTTCCTACTCCGGTCACACCCAGTCAATTGTCAACAACAAAAAAATCATTTCAGTCCTGTCACAACTGTTCTGCAACCCATTCCATCACCTCCCTTTGCCATCATCATTACAACGCATCCCTTATGCAGATCATTTGCGAGTGGTTCAAATAGCAAGTGACCCAGATCAGCTCCTGAGGAAGTGCAGGCCGTCCCTATTCCCCCTTCCAGAGCCTTTCCCATCCATCATTGCCACCTGCTCTCTCTTGCCATGCCAGCTTCAAAACCCATCTCATTAATTTGACGTTAATTCCATAAGCCTGAAAGTAGAAATTTATCAAACACTTCCAAAACATCCAAGTCGACCGTCGCGTGGACCTGCAGAGAGTGGAGGTGGAAGTTAGGCTTTAGACTTTGGAGATATAGCATTAGAAAACTAACTCTGAGTCGGCACTGACCAACGATCGCCCTGTTCACCAGCACGATCCTACGTACAGGGGACAATTTACAATTTTCACTGAAGCCAATTACCGTACAACGTCTTTGGAATGTGAGAGGAAACCGGAGCGCCCGGAGGAAACCCACGCGGTCACAGGGAGAACGCACAGACTCCATACAGACAGCACCCATAGCCAGGATCAAACCCGAGTCTCTGGCACTATAAGGCCGCAACTCTACCGCTGTGACACCGTGTCCCCCATGAAAATGCCACAGAGGTCATTGGCGTTTCCAATGTACATAAACAAGAACGTATGAAGTTGGGACAGGAGGCCATTTGGGTCTGCCATTCAGTAAAAGATAATGGCTGATCTTTTACTCAGCTGAACCAACCTTGTTTTTTTAATACCCAAACATTCCTCGGTCTCCATCTTGAAAAGAGGCCTCTTCACCCTGTCATGGGTTGAGAATGACAACAATTTGTGATGAAGTTTCTTCCTGTGGGTGTTGAATGGTTGACCCTTTATTTTGAGCGTGTACCCCAGGTCCCAGACGCCTGTCAGGGGAAACATGATCTTTGCTTCCATCCTGTTGAATCCCAGAAGGACGTTGCTTGTTTCAATGAGGCCATCTCACATTCTCCAAAGCTGAAGAGAGAACACACCCTGTCTGCTTAACCTCTCATGCCCATCTAAAAAATCAATCTGAGGAACCTTTGCTGCATTCCCTTTGCAACTGTATTCTACACAGCGCCTGGGTCTGGGGCTCAGTCCTGACCACAGGTGCTGTCCGTGTAGAGTTTGCACATTCTCCCTGTGACCGTGTGGGTTTTCTCTGGGTGTTCCAGTTTCCTCCCACAACCCCAAGGTTTGTGGGTTAATTGGCTTCTGTAAATTGCCCCCCAGTGTGTAGGGAGTGGATGCGAAAAGATGGATCATATAAAACTCGTGTGAACGGGTGATCGATGATTGCCGTGGACTCGGTGGGACAAAGGCCCTGTTTCCACGCTGTATCGTTAAACTACACTAAACTATATTCCATCTCTGTGGGAAGGAACTGCAGAAGCTGGTTTAAACCGAAGGTAGACACAAAATGCTGGGGTAACTCAGCGGGATAGGCAGCATCTCTGGAGAGAAGGAATGGGTGATGTTTCGGGTCGAGACCCTTCTCTCCAGAGATGCTGCCTGTCCCGCTGTGTTACTCCAGCATTTTGTGTCTATATTTCATCTCGGCAGGGAAACCAAAATTGAATGTAATGTTTGTTTACAATTTTACCAGGGCCTTTTATAATTGGAGTAAGATGTTTCAACTCTTGGTCTTAAATACTTTTGCACGAAAGACTAACACACTTTTTGCCTTCCTAATTGCGTGCCTAACCTGTATGTTCACTTAAAATAAATTGTATATAAAATAATTAGGTCCTTCTGGAAAACAATATTCAAGCTTCCTATTTATTCTGTTAAAGTGGATGAGCTCATATGTTCGCACAATGTATTCCATGCATCATGTCTTTGGCCTTGTCTGTTCATTTAGCCCATCTGTTTCTCTCCAAGGCCTCTCTGTATTCTCTTCCCTATTCATAGAGACATCCAGCATTGTATAAGAAAATAACTGCAGATGCTGGTACAAATCGATTTATTCACAAAATGCTGGAGTAACTCAGCAGGTCAGGCAGCATCTCGGGAGAGAAGGAATGGGTGACGTTTCGGGTCGAGACCCTTCTTCAGACTGATGTCAGGGGGGTGGGACAAAGGAAGGATATAGATGGAGACAGGAAGATAGAGGGAGATCTGAGAAGGAGGAGGGGAAGAGAGGGACAGAGGAGCTATCTGAAGTTGGAGAAGTCGACGTTCATACCACCGGGCTGCAAACTGCCCAGGCGAAATATGAGGTGCTGCTCCTCCAATTTCCGGCGGGCCTCACTATGGCACTGGAGGAGGCCCATGACAGAGAGGTCAGACTGGGAATGGGAGGGGGAGTTAAAGTGCTGGGCCACCGGGAGATCAGTTTTGTTAATGCGGACCGAGCGCAGGTGTTCAGCGAAGCGATCGCCGAGCCTGCGCTTGGTTTCGCCGATATAAATAAGTTGACATGTAGAGCAGCGGATGCAATAGATGAGGTTGGAGGAGGTGCAGGTGAACCTCTGTCTCACCTGGAAAGACTGTTTGGGTCCTTTGATGGAGTTGAGGGGGGAGGTAAAGGGACAGGTGTTGCATCTCGTGCGGTTGCAAGGGAAAGTGCCCGGGGTTGGGGTGGTTTGGGTAGGAAGGGACGAGTGGACCAGGGAGTTACGGAGGGAACGGTCTCTGCGGAACGCAGAGAGGGGAGGGGATGGGAAGATATGGCCAGTGGTGCGGTCCCGTTGTAGGTGACGGAAATGTTGGTGGATGATATGTTGGATCCGCTGGCTGGTGGGGTGGAAGGTGAGAACGAGGGGGATCCTGTCCTTGTTGCGAGTGGGGGGAGAGGGAGCAAGAGCGGAGCTGCGGGGAATAAATACCTTCAATTTGTACCAATTTGTGCAGTTATTTTCTTACAATACAGGTTAGGCAAGTAATTAGGAAGGTAAAAAGTGTGTTGGTCTTTGTTGCAAAAGTATTTAAGACCAGGAGTTGAAACATCTTACTCCAATTATAAAAGGTCCTGGTGAAATTGTAAACAAACAACATTACATTCAATTTTGGTTTCCCTGCCGAGATAGAATATAGACACAAAATGCTGGAGTAACTCAGCGGGACTGGCAGCAGCTCTGGAGAGAATGGTCTCGACCTGAAACGTCACCCAAAGGCTTGAAAGGAGGAAGAGATCAAAGGCAGATCGTTAGACTTTGGGAAGAGAAACCCCTGCATGTGTTACTTGACTGAAGAAGAGTGGAAACAACTAAAACCAACCAAAGATGGCCACCACAGCTGGTTGGAATATTGGAGGAAGAAAGACTGAATGCATGAAATAAACTGTAAAGTCTGTAAACCAATGATAACACAGGCTCAAACATTGAAAACAAGAGCACTTTAAATCTGAAATTAATAAAATAAATACTCAAACCCCTGTCCCACTTCGGCCATGTTTTAGGCGACTACAGGTAACTAGGCTGTGGCCACACGGTTGCCGGGGTGTCGCGTGTACGGTCGTGAGTCGTCTCCAAAGAGTCGTACCGTTTTTCTGGTTGCCGCTGGATTTTGAAATGTTTAAAGATTTTTGGCGACTGTTGGTTTGACGCCAATGATGGTAGCTTGACGTCTCCTGACGGGGGCGCTGTCGTAGGTTGTCGCCAGGTGACGTAGGTTGTCGTCGGTGCTGACTTCAGTGAATTCCATTGGCAACTCCCTACGTCAACCGGCGACAACCTACGACAACGTCCTAAGCCGCGACGATTGGGTCGCCGGTTGTCGGTAGCTTGCCGTAGCTTGACGTCGCCTAGGTGGTGGGTTGTTGTAGCTTGTCGTCCACCTGACATCAGTCTGAGGAAGGGTCTCGACCCAAAACGTTACCCATTCCTTCCCTCCTGAGATGCTGCCTGACCCGCTGAGTTACTCCAGCATTTTGTGTCTACCTTCGATCAGGGGAAGTGCAGTCTATTATCGCGGCGAGTAAATAACTACACCCTGTTTTTCAAGTTCAAGTTCGTTGTCAAATGCAGGAGTGTGGAGAATGCAGGAGAAAATGACGTGGATTTTGAAATGTCACTGCAGAAGGATTTGACTCCCTTCCCTAAGCTACTGAGACACATCTTGTTGTCTCAGTGCCTTTCTCTCAGCATCACTCCAGTTATGAACTCATTTCAGCAGTGACATTTTAAAATGCTCGCCACTCTTTCCCACAGTGAGTGAAACACTGGAGGATAACTCCAGCTGCTGATAGTGAGAGCTGACTGTGTTATTGGCAGCTGCTGATTTCACCACCGATGTGGAAGGGTTTCCTGGATTAAATTGTCAGATAGCCAAACTGTGTCGACTCTGTGTGTGTGTGTGGGGCTGTCTTAAACACTTTACTTTGAGAAGATTGAAAGAGGAAGTCCTCGAGGATTTTAAAGCTGCACTCTGTTTATAAGGCACTTCGACAGGTGCATGGATAAGAAAAGTTAAAGGGATATGGGCCAAACGCAGGCAAATGGGAACAATTTAGATGGGGTGACTTTGTCAGCATGGACACATTTGGCTGATGGGCCTCTTTCTGTTTAGGAAGGAACTGCAGATGCTGGTTTAAATCGAAGATAGACAAAAAGCTGGAATAACTCAGCGGGTCAGACAGCATCTCTGGAGAAAAGGACCTATTCCATTTCTCCGGGCCTGTTTCAGTTTTGAGTTACTCCAGCGCTTTGTTTAATCTCCTCACATCCTGTTATGCAGGTTCGGCTCAAAAGAGGGACACCTGATTTGGTGCTGGCAAGATTATACATGTGTTTATTCTTTCATCTATTGATAAGGAGAGCAGCTGTTTGAAGTGAATGCTTCAGGGTGCTGTACCAACACAACTAGCTTTCAACCAAAATGTAGAAACAAGGAGCTGCAGATGCCAGTTTACAACAAAATAAACACAAAGCACTTGCCAGGCAGCATCTCTGGAGAACATGGATAGGTGACGTCTCGGGTCAGGACCCTTCTTCACACTGGAATGGTCCTGACCTGAAACGTCCCCTGTCCATGTTCCCCAGGGATGCTGCCTGACCCGCTGAGTTACTCCAGCACCTTCTATCGTTGATTATTTTTTATAGTTAAAAAGGTGACAATGTCTACAGCACATGTCGTCCTCCAGACTGTTTAAGACCCATACTCGCAAGCTCAGGTTAACTAACACCATCCCCACAGTAGGGGCGCTCACCATTGGCGTGCCCATTGAGTATGTACCTCAGCAGTCAGGTTTCAAATTGTCAAAGGTGAGAGGGGGGGGGGGGGGGGCTACACAAGCAGGCATGGTGGCCCAGCGGTAGAGTTGCTGCCTTACAGTGCTTGCAGCACCAGAGACCCGGGTTCGATCCCGACTACGGGTGCTGTCTGTACAGAGTTTGCACGTTCTCCCCGTGACCGTGCGGGTTTACACCCAAGATCTTTGGTTTCCTCCCCTACTCCCAAGAAGTACAGGTTTGTAGGTTATTTGGTTTTGTATAAAATGTAAATTGTCCCTAGTGTGTGAAGGATAGTGTTAATATGCAGGGATCACTGGTTGGCGCAGACTCGGTGAGCGGAAGGCCCTGTTTTCACGCTCCATCACCAAACTAAAGAAAAACTAAACAAGCCCACCGAGTAGAAGGTGGAACTGATTGTGTTTGTCATTTACTCAGAGACAGTGCAGTCTTCATTTGTGTGGGAAGGAACTGCAGATGCTGGTTTGATCCGAAGATAGACACAAAATGCTGGAGTAACTAGCAGGGCGGGCAGCATCTCTGGAGAGAAGGAATGGGTGATGTTTCGGGGTGAGACCCTTTAATCTTCATTTAGTTGTTTTGTGGAAGAGAATGCTGGAGTAACTCAATGGGTTAGGCATCATCCCTGGAGAAAAATGATGGGTGACGTTTAAGATCAGGTCTCTTCTTCCTACCATTCTTCAGGGTAAAGGGAATAATGTTTAGTGCAAGATAAAATTCAGTAAGGTCCGATTAAAGATAGTCCGAGGGTCTCCAATGAGGTAGATAGTAGTTCAGAACGGCTCTCTAGTTGGTGATAGGATGGTTCAGTTGTTTGATAACAGCTGGGTAGAAACGTCAGTGAACCTTCAAACCTGTACGTCTTTGGAGTGTGGGAGGAAGCCGGAGCATTCGGGGAAAACCCACGAGGTCACGGGGAGAACGTACAAATTCCGTACGGATTGCACCCGTAGTCAGGATCGAGCCCGGATCTCTGGTGCTGTAAGGCAGCAACTCTACCGCTGCACCACTGTGCTGTCCTCTCAGGCTTTGTCAACCATTCCAAGAAGCCTGTTCCCCGGTCTGGGCCACAGCGTGAACTTGATTGTGGGGATATTTGCCATGAATCATTATTGTGACTTTATTGTTATGAATTATTAAGTGAATTTTGCTTCGTGTTTTTCCTGGTCATCTTAACTAAACCACAGTGCACCGCGATCTCTTTGCACCTTGCTACCTTTGTGCGATGAACATACTTTGTTCAATATTCCTTGAGGTTTTACTCCAACTTCAATTCCGAACATCATTCTCTTCAACGTTCCAGCCTTTGCTTTTGACACTTTTTCAATTTTTGAAGTCCTGCTTCAAAAGCTTTTTTTTTTAACAATTTCCATATAACCTCCAAGCCAGCAGAAAGCTTTCTCATAGCACACTCTCTAACTCGCCAATGAAGTGAATCGATTACATTATTAAATCTTAACTCACAGTGGAATTCAACTAGTGCAGAGCTCGTCCTAATCTGTAGTTGTTATATTTTAAGTCGTTTGACTTTCAGCAGGACACCAATTATATATGATATTTTTATTTTCCTTTGTTGGTGTTTAAATCATGATGCGGACGACAGATTTTCAATATCGGTAGTTTTCATTGTTCTTGGAGTGTTTATCTTGTCTCGACAAACACCACTGCATATTATTCAGCCTGTGACACAGCAGTGTTGGGTTGAGTTTTATTCAATTTGGCACCATCTTTAATTGGAAGCATCTGGTGATGCGAACATGTTTGTGCCGAAGATTTTTCAAAATGCTAGAATGAATCCAATTAGATTTCCCAGCAGGCTAAAACCATATCCAGATTACCTCCAAATGTGTCACGCATTCAAAAGCTACCTAACTTTAGACTTGAGACTCGACTTTAGCGAGGATGCAGGCCCTTTGGCCCACGAGTCCGTGCTGACCAGCGATCCCCGCACACACTAACACTATCCTACACACTAGGGATAGTTCACTATTTTATCGAAGCCAATCAACTTACAAACCTGTAATTGTTAAAAACGACTTTGAAAGGTTTGATTTGACCCACTTCAACTTTCTTCCATGGGTCTAGGATTTGATTAATTATTTTAATTTCTCCATGGAGATCCACATTTGATCTTGGTTTTATTTAGTCTCTTTGCATCTAATTAATGGGCACCTTGTTAAGTTGTTACTGTTACAATCTGTTTGCCATTTTGTGACTTTGACCCGTCAGTTCACTCCAGTGTTGATTGTGAGACCACTGATGCGATACTCTGGAATGCCAGGGAGAATTGCTTGTGAATAGTTTCTGTGCCATTGCTTGTGTTAAATCAGATAAGACATCAGAAGCCTTGCACCATGAAACAGTGGCGCAGCGGTAGAGTTGCTGCCTTACAGCACCAGCGATCCGGGTTCGATCCTGAGTACGGATGCTGTCTGTAGGGAGTTTGTACGTTCTCCCTGTGACCACATGGGTTTTCCCCAGCTGCGCTGGTTTCCTCCCATACTCCAAAGACATACAGGTTTCGGGTTGATTGCCTTCAGTAAAACATGGTAAATTGTCCCTAGTGTGTAGCATAGTGTTAGTGCATGAGATGATCGCTATTTGGCGCGGACTCGGTGGGCCAAAGGGCCGTTTTTTGCGCTGTATCTCTAAAAGTCTAAATGCTCAATATATAACTCTGCTGCTAAGGTGAAGCTGGTTTCCTTTCAATACCACAACATCTTGTTTATTAAGGCAACGTCGCACCAGTTAATTCTGGATTCTAATTTTTGGTGCAATAGTGAGTCGAAGTCCTTTCATTATTCCTCTTCTCCTCCAATTCTGATTACTTACATCAGCTAACAGACTGCAAACGTTTGTGGAAAGTTTCTGCTTGCGTGTTGAATGACTTTCTTATGAAAGACTGATGTACAGCACTTTGGTCAACGTGGGTTGTTTTTAAATGTGCTATACAAATAAAATTGACTTGACTTGACTTCTCTTTTTCTTCTCATTTTCTGTTCCCATTCTCACCCAAATCGGAGTTTAGCACTGGAGGTGATGTTTGATGAATGGGGTAAAGTAGAAGCAGGCAAGAAATGGAAGGAAGGTATTTTAAGAGTGTCTTTGACACTGGCTACTTGGTGGCAACTGTATGGTTCACTATTTTGCATCATTTCGGCTGAGGCTTACAATTGTCCCGTGTACCGAGCTACAGTGAAAAGCTTTAGAGTAGACACAAGGAACTGCAGATGCAGCGGTTTACCAAAGAAAGACACAAAATACTGGAGTAACTCAACAGGTGAGGCAGCATCCCTGGAGAACAGGGATGGGTGACGTTTTGTGTCGGCACCCTTAGTTTAGATTCAACTTGCAGCTTTCTTTCCCCCCACCCCTGAAATCGGTCTGAAGAAGGGTCTTGACCAGAAACGTCACCTATCCATGTTCTCCAGAGATGCTGCCTGACCCGCTGAGTTAGCCCAGCATTTGTGTCTTCCCTTAGTGAAAGGCATTGTTTTGCTTGCTATCCAATCAAATCAGATAACACCATGTATTCAAGCCAAACTCAAGTGCAATAGGTAGAGCAGAGTGAAATAAATAGATAACGGAATATAGTTCTCAGCACTGTATTGCACCAGTTCCAGAGACAAAGTCCAATGTCCACAATGGTGTGGAGGTTAAACGGACAGTACCCTGGCTGATAGAGGGAGCGTTCTGAAGGCCGATCACAGAGGGGAGGGCACTGTTCATGGGTGTGGTGGTGTGCGGCTTCCCCTGTGAGGATTTAACCCAATGTTATCCCAAACCAAAGATACTAAAGGAGCAAGATAGACCACCCGGTCCTAAAATCCGTAGTATGTCACGGCACCATTTTGGTAGGCGGAAACTTGCAGAGACATTTAAAAAGAAAAACAACAAAAATCTGTGAATTGATAGATGAGGTATATTCTGCATTTTAAAGGCATCATCACACATACAGTTCCCCCAAAACACTGATTACACTGCGAGAGTCGGCGGGTTTTGCCTTCTAAAATGGCTCCTTTGCGTACTACACTTCAGTATAGGTGATTTCAACGGAGTGGTCCATCTTGCTGCGCTCTATTATCTTTGTCCCAAACTAGATTTGAATCTGCCAACTTGTCTCGGAAGAAGGTTACCCAGAAGGCAGGAGAATGGGGTCGAGAGGAAAAGCTAGATCAGCCATGATTGAATGGTAGAGTAGACTCGGTGGGCTGAATGGCCTAATTATGCTTCTATAACTTATAAACTAATTTATAAATGTGCGGATATGGTTCCAAGAATGCCTTCATAGCCTGACTACTACTTTATTGTGTGGGGAGTGATGCAAAAATAGTTCTGATCCTCTACCAATTCTACCAAGTCGAAGAGGGAGTCAGATGTATCTTGTCAAGGCAAGACTTTTCAAGTCTGGGTTCAGGAGTAAATAGGAATCAAAGACACAAGAGATAAGACAAGAGACGAATGATGAAAGAAGGAGCTGCAGATTTTGGTTTGCAAAAAAAAGAGACAAAGTGTGAGAGGAACTCGGCGGGTCAGACAGCATTTCCAGAGAACATGGAAGGGTGACGTTTCAGGTCGGGGCCTTTCCTCAGTCTGAGTCAGACTCTTCTTCAGACAGGAATGTTTAATTATCCTATTCACCAACCACGGTTCAGAGATACTTAGTGCTACCTGACACAGTCCAGAGACATTCATAATTGCTGAGGTTAGTGTGTGAACGATGGTGTGATCCAGTTTTTTAATTGATGAATGTGTTCGGGAAGCAAGACATCACAGCTACTACTTCCCCTTGTGAAGAATGGAGAGGCCTTTGGGTGAAAATTGAGAGCATGTTTTTTTAAAAACTGCTAAATTATACAATACAATACAATACAATACAATATATCTTTATTGTCATTGTACCCAGGGGTACAACGAGATTGGGAATGCGCCTCCCATACGATGCAATAATTTAGGTAATTTAGACAGCAGCAACCCAAGGAAACAAAACAGTTGTAACAGTTTTGGACAGGGTAAAGTGCAAGTTGATCTATGCGTTGTGGCCATCCGGCCATCCACAACATTATAATAGAAATGTTGTGGATTATGTTCCTTTCCAAAAAAAACACCGTAGATCTTTGCTTAATGGTTCTGTGCTTTGGAAAAGATTTTAAAGGAATTGGAACAAAGAGGATAAATTCAGTAACGGAAAATGTTCAGGATGCTTCATGACTTATTCCTCTTCCTGAATCCCCTTTCTAGATACATCCCCCGGTTTACTTCATCCGCTATCAGTTACCACTTGGTGACGTGTTACGTACTCTATGTTGTGGGGCGGCTCGGTGGTGCAGCGGTAGAGTTGCTGCCTTACAGCACTTCCGACCCTGACTATGAGTACTGTCTGCACGGAGTTTGTACGTTCTCCCTGTGACGGCGTGGGTTTTCTCTGGGGTGCTCCGGTTTCCTTCCACACCCCAAACACGTACAGGTTAATTGGCATCAGCACGGTGGTGCAGTGCCAGAGACCCGGGTTCGATCCCGACCACGGGTGCCATCAGTACGGAGATTATACGTTCTCCCCGTGACCGCGTGGGTTTTCTCCGAGATCTTCAGTTTTTTCCCACACACCAAAGATGTGCAGGTTTGTAGGTTAATTGGCTTTGTATAAATCCAGAACCAGGGGCCACAGTTTAAGAATAAGGGGTAGGCCATTTAGAACTGAGATGAGGAAAAACTTTTTCAGTCAGAGAGTTGTGAATCTGTGGAATTCTCTGCCTCAGAAGGCAGTGGAGGCCAATTCTCTGAATGCATTCAAGAGAGAGCTGGATAGAGCTCTTAAGGATAGCGGAGTCAGGGGGTGTGGGGAGAAGGCAGGAACGGGGTACTGATTGAGAATGATCAGCCATGATCACATTGAATGGCGGTGCTGGCTCGAAGGGCCAAATGGCCTCCTCCTGCACCTATTGTGTATTGTATTGTATTGTATAAATGCAAATTTCCCTAATGTGTGTAGGGTAGTGTTAAAGTGCGGGGATCGCTGGTCGGCGCAGACTCAGTGGGCCCCAGGGCGTGTTTCTACCTCTACATTAAACTAAACTAAACTACTGTGGCAATAAAAGGATAGAAATTGTACTACATCATTCAAGACTAAACCCTTTGGAACCAATTTATTTTATTGAATGTAAATATCTCTGTGAGCAACAGATGGATTTCTGAGAGCTAAATATATTTCCTCTGCCTCTATGGTAACTGGATTCTAGAATGTAAGTATAGAACCAAAGAAAATGTTCTTTTCTGCCCAGTAAATGGGAAACAGATGGAATGCATTCTAGGTGTTAAATTACCATGTTAAAGGAAATCCCCCATCAGTGAGACATTACCTTGGAGATGTTAGTGCGTCGTCTTGACCTCTTGCATCATCAGAGATGCCAACTATTCCCAAATTGTTATTAAAGTAGTGACTTTGATGGTTAATCAAAGTCACTACTTTATCAAAGTCACTACTTTAATAACAATTTGGGGATAGTTGGCATCTCTGATGATGCAAGAGGTCATGATGACGCACTAACATCTCCAAGGTAATGTCTCCAGTGTGAACACTTAGACTTTTTTATTGTTTAGTGTGGAGATACAGCGCGGAAACAGGCCCTTCGGCCAACCGAGTCCGCACCAACCAGTGATCCCCTACACTCCCCTAACCATTAGGGGCAATTTTTACATTTATACCAAGCCAATTAACCTACAAACCTGCACGTCTTTGTAGTGTGGGAGGATGCCGAAGATCTCGGAGAAAACCCATGCAGGTCCCGGTGAGGATGTACAAACTCCGTACAGACGGCACCCGCAGTCAGGATGGAACATGGGTGTCTGGCGCTGCAAGGCAGCAGCACTACCACTGCGCCACCGCACCGCCCTTAGACGTGTGAACAAAGGGACAGAATTACAGCTGTAAAAAGACTGTTCCTTGCAATGTATTTGACTCATTTTTAAATAGCACTGCTTTGCAGGTGAACTTGAAGCACACGTATCATTTGCAAACTGAATGATTTCTGAGCGATATTAAGTATATTAAATATTACATTATTAATGTTTTAAGTGGGAATTGCTTATTAATGTAACTAAGTTGAAGCACAACATTGTGATAAACTCACAGTCTGAAGAAAGGTCTCGATCAGAAACGTCACCCTTTCCTTCTCTCCAGAGATGCTGCCTGTCCCACTGAGATACTCCAGCATTTTGTGTCTAACTTTGGTGTAAACCAGCATCTGCAGTTCCTTCCTACACATTGTGATAAACGTTATGTACTGTGAGAATTTTGGTTGTGGTAGCAGGGTTTGAAGAAAGTCGTGGAATTAATTAGAGTGTGCTACCATTCATAATCAAAGGATATATGCTTTGTTAGCTTAGGCTTTGAGAGGCAGTTTGGCTATTTGAATGAATGAATGAATGAATGAATGAATGAATGAATGAATGAATGAATGAATGAATGAATGGGTTTATTGGCCAAGTATGTGCATTTCCAAGGAATGTGCCTTGGTGCTCCGCTCACAAATGACAACACAAACATACAGTTAACAATTAAGAATAAAGCATTAACACATCAAAACAATAAGGATACAACATTACGGTCTAAATATGTGGGTGAAAATAAACCAGAGCAAAAAAGAAACTAGAGACTTTGGTTATTGAGTAGAACTATCATTCGTGGAAAAAAAGCTGTTTTTATGTCTGGCTGTGGCTGCTTTGACAGTCCGGAGTCGCCTTCCAGAGGGAAGTGCTTCAAAGAGTTTGTGGCCAGGGTGAGAGGGGTCAGAGATGATCTTGCCCGCTCGCTTCCTGGCCCTCTCAGTGTACATCCGCACTGAGTAAAATGTAGAGGGTTTAAGATTTTATTGAGTAATAAACGTGATCAAATGTAATTCCTCTCTTATAATGTTTGACAAAACTGATCCATCACTGAACCATCCTACCAATATGGGTGGCACGGAGTCCCACATTCCAAAGACGTACAGGTTTGTAGGCTAATTGGCTTGGTAAAATTGTAAATTGCCCCTTGGGTGTGTAGGATAGTGTTAGTCTAGGGGGATCGCTGGCCGGTGCAGACTCAGTGGGCTGAAGGGCCTGTTACCGTGCTGCATCTCTAAACTAAACTAAACTAAAGAGTAGTCCAGCGCTACAATCTACCTCATTGGAGACCGCCAGACCATCTTCAATCGGACTTTACTGGACTTTATCTTGCACTAAACGTTATTCCCTTTATCGTGCATCTGTACACTGTGGATGCCTCGATTGTAATCATGTATTGTCTTTCTGCTGACTGGTGAGCACGCAACAGAAGCTTTTCACTGTACCTCGGTACACATGACAATAAACTAAACTTTTAAAAAAGTTGACCTTTCATTTTAAATTCTGTTAGGTATTGGTTAAAATAGCAGGGGGAAAGAAATCGTGTCGGTACACCGTCATTACTAATATATAACCCTAAGGCATGAACCAAAATAAACATTAAGAAGGTTAATTTTACAAATGAAGGAAACCATTATAATTCAGAGATCAGGTCCTCAGGGGGTTAATTAGATGTCTTAATGAAGATGAAAATCACACTCAACAACTTCGCACTGTTTTGTTTAAAGGAGATGTGCTTAAGACCTCAGTGTGTTGCAGATAAAATGATTTTTTTAAATTCCTATGAGTGTATGTTTATCCTGCTGTGCTTTCTTTAATTGTTTTGAACAATAAGCACTTCAATAAGCGATTCAAACTGCTGAAAGGTGCACACAATGCTGTAATTAGTAAGTATCTTGCGTTTGTAACGTCAGCAATGTGGTGAAGATTTTTCTTTGCTTCCTGCACTTAATTGTGCCAAAGCACACTATTTGTTTCTGTAATGTACCAGGGATTTTATATGTGTAGTTATTTTGCATATATCTAGTGTTCAGAAGGCTTAAAGCACCCATGACTCAGCAGGCATTTTCCGGTGGCAAATAATCATTTTGTTTACACCCTCCATGCTAGACATTGTATTTTCATATTGGCATAGGAATGGACTGGTATATTTTTGTGAATTATTTACTGATGGAACGTTCATTTCCTTTGAAACGCTTGCTGAAAACCACAATATACCCAGATCTCATTTCTTTAGGTATCTTCAAATACGTAGCTTTGCTAAAACAGTGTTTCCCTCATTTCCTCATCTGTCCACTAAGAGCCAATTAGACACTATTTTTTATTTTTTTTAGAGATACAGCGCAGAAACAGGCCCTTCGGCCCACCGGGTCCGCGCCGCCCAGCGATCCCCGCACATTGACACTATCCTACACCCACTAGGGACAATTAAAAAAAACAAAAAACATTTGCCCAGCCAATTAACCTATGTCTTTGGAGTATGGGAGGAAACCGAAGATCTCGGAGAAAACCCACGCAGGTCACGGGGAGAACGTACAAACTCCGTACAGACGGCGCCCGTAGCCAGGATCGAACCTGAGTCTCCGGCGCTGCATTTGCTGTAAGGCAGCAACTCTACCGCTGCGCCACCGTGCTGGACCCCTTTGACAGGAAACGTGTTTCAACAATTTACACATTAATACAGGAATTAAAACAGAGAACCTGGGCCAAAACAAAAACGGCATGGGAGAGGGGCCTGGGTGTCGAGCTTTCTGATGAGGCCTGGCGAGAGAGCTTAATTCGTATACACACCTTGTCGCTGTGTAGACGCCATGGGTTGATCCAATTTAAAGTGTTTCACCGTCTTCATTATTCAAGAGACAAACTTGCCAGCATCTTTTCTATCACAGATCCTGGCTGCCCTAGATGTGGCCATAGCCCAGCCTCTGTAGGACACATGTTCTGGACATGTCCCTCTCTCAACATCTACTGGGGAAATATATTTGAGGTATTCTCCCATATCTGCAGACAGACTATAAATCCTGATTTGCACACAGCTATCTTTGGAATACCACCCACAAACTGTAAACTTACAAATTTACAAGCAAATGCTTTAGCATTCGCATCGTCGCTTGCTTGCAGGCTTATTCTTTTTAACTGGAAGTCAAAAAAAAGCTCCATCCTTTTTGCAGTGGTTAAAGGAGGTGCTCTCCTCTTTACCCCTGGAAAAGATCAGGTATAAACGGTGCAAGGCCCACGGAAACTTCGCTCTGACCTGGAACCCTTTTATAGATTTTATTCAAGATTTTTCCTTGAACTGAAAATATTGTCTACACAGTCATAATCATTTATTTATATTTGTATGCTGCTGTTACTAACGTGGAACATTTGAACACAAAGACTTGTTTCTTTTGTTTGTTTTTTTTCTTTTTCTTTTTTTTTTTGAGCCTTGGGGATGGGGAGGGGGTTATATATGTCCTGTACTGTTTGTTGGTGCCCTGTGTAAATTTTGTGTAAAATTTTAAAAATATATATTTTTTAAAAAGCAACCATGACAAGTGTCTGACTTATTGACATCGGCGCATCCGCTGCTCCAGATGTCAACTTATTTACATCGGCGAAACCAAGCCCAGGCTCGGCGATCGCTTCGCTGAACACGTGCGCTCGGTCCGCATTAATCAAACCGATCTCCCGGTGGCCGAGCATTTCAACTCCCCCTCCCATTCCCAGTCTGACCTTTCTGTCACGGGCCTCCTCCAGTGCCACAGTGAAGCCCACCGGAAATTGGAGGAACAGCACCTCATATTTCGCCTGGGCAGTTTGCAGCCCAGTGGTATGAGCATTGACTTTTCTAACTTTAGATAGTTCCTCTGTCCCTCCCGTCCCCTCCTCCTTCCCAGATCTCCCTCTATCTTCCTGTTTCCACCTATATCCTTCCTTTGTCCCGCCCCCCTGACATCAGTCTGAAGAAGGGTCTCGACCCGAAACGTCACCCATTCCTTCTCTCCCGAGATGCTGCCTGACCTGCTGAGTTACTCCAGCATTTTGTGAATAAAAACCTTCGATTTGTACCAGCATCTGCAGTTATCTTTTTATACTAAGTGTCTGAACCAGCCTGAAGAAGGGTTTCGACCCGAAACGTCACCTATTCCTTTTCTCCAGAGATGCTGTTTGTCCTGTTGAGCTACTCCAGCCTTTTGTGTCTATCTTCAGTTTAAACTAGCATCTGCGGTTCCTGCCTACACATGACAAGGAGGTTGCTGCATTTACTGTTGTGCTCGACTGGTGCCCAGAGTGAAAGCACTGTTTGACTTATTATTAATTGCGGTTCATTCATTGAAGAAAAAATAGCTCTGGTCGGCTTGTTAACTTGGTGCCAACAGAACACAAGTCTGCCAAGCGTGATTAATCAGCGAGGGGAACCCCAAAGGGAACCTCCACCCACACGAAGAAGCTAGAGGCACAAGGAACTGCAGGTGCTGGAATCTTGAGAAAAAAACCCACAAAGTGCTGGAGTATCTCGGCTGGTCAGGCGGCGTGTGGAGGGAAAGGAGGGGCGATGTTTCGTTTTGGGATCCTTCTTCAGGATGTTCAGCAATTGGATACGATTGTCTCACATTCTTCTCTGACTGGCTCAACTTGGAACAGCCACATTATTTCTTGGGTACACACAAAATGCTGGAGTAACTCAGCGGGTCAGGCAGCATCTTGGGAGAGAAGGAATGGGTGATGTTTCCGGCCTCGACCCGAAACGTCACCCATTCCTTCTCTCCCGAGATGCTGCCTGACCCGCTGAGTTACTCCAGCATTTTGTGTCTACCTCCGAGTTAGACCAGCATCTGCAGTTTTTTTCCTACACATTATTTCTTCATAGCTGCGTTTGAACCCTGTTACTCCCAACCCTAATGGCATCAATCTGCCTTTTCGATGATGGAAGAGACTTTACTTCAGTTATGAAAGATGTATGTCCATGTAGCATTGTACTTCAGCGAGCTAGGTTTGGACGGAGGAGAGAGGACTAATGGTGAACCAGGGATTTCAGGACCGGACGTAGACTTGGCGACAGTTTCGTTGAAGACTTGCGCTCGGTCCACCTGGTCCTATGGAATCTCCCGGTTGCCAACAATTTCAACTCCCCTTCCCATTCCCACACTGACCTTTCTGTCCTGGGCCTCAGCCTTTGCCAAAGTGAGGCCCACACGCAAATTGGAGGAACAGCACCTCATATTTTGCTCGGGTAGCTTCCAACCCAGCGGTATGAACATTGAATTCTCTAGCTTTAATGGCCTGTCCCACTTTAGCCGATTTTATGGTGACTGCTGGCGACTAGGCTGTTGCCGACAGTTCGCCAGGTGTCGCGGGCATGATCGTGAGGAGGCTTCCAAGAATCGTAGTGGATCTCGGCGCGTCGCTGAGAAATGATCCGGAGTGAAATTTCTCGGCGACAGCTGGCTTGATGCCAGGTATCGTTGCTTATTGCGGGCGCTGTCGCATGGTGTCCTCAGGTTTGCTAGGTTGTCGCAGATGCATTTAGAAGCACATTATATTAAAATAAGTAAAGTCATTTCAAAATACCATAAAATGCTTGTGTTTAACCAATTTATTTACCATCAGGACATTTGACAGGTAGATTGGAGGCGACAGTTTGACGGTCAGGTAAGCGTGGGAATTTTGTGATGTTTATGGCCATCATCCATTACATTTAAAGTGGGTTCCCAACCCAGATATGCAACCCAGAAACCAGATATGCATCTCCCGTACATTTTCAAAGAATGCCCACACACTTTTCACAAAGATCCACTGAAACACTTAAAAAAAAAATTTTTTTAGTACAGCTATTAGTAAACTGGAAGTAAATCCAGTTTCTGCCTTGTTACCATGAAGCTTGATTTTTAAGTAACCCATACAAGATGTTATAGTTCAAAACTCTCAAGTACTTACCGTCTTGTCAGTGATTTCAGCGAAAATTAGGACGCCGGAGAAGCATTGACAGCGTGGGAATTTCGCGATGTTTCCGAAGACGCTGTAATCTCGACCTGACTCGGCATTGTCGTGGTCATTGCTGTCGGGTAAAGGAAAAGTTTGGCGATCTGCTACGACTTTGACAGTCGCCTTAAAATCGCCTAAAGTGGGACAGGCCCTTAAAGGAACTTCAGTCGTTTTACCAGTTCCGCAGTTCTCTTGAGATCACACCTTCTCTAGTCGACCAGGCACCACCCTGTCTGAGGGCATTTGTAGCCGGCCCTGTTTGTTCATGGTCTTTTCTCGCCCCCAATTCTTCCCCCCCCATCCCCCACCCCCCACCCCCACTCCCTACTTTCAGTCTGAAGAAGGGTCCCGCCTCGAAACGTCACCCATCCTTTTTCTCCGGAGATGCTGCCACACCCCTTGAATTACTCCAGCACTTTGCTTCTGTTTCAGGAACTCATTGGGCTCGAGTGCGGCATAATGGCACAGCAGTAGAGCTGCTGCCTTACAGCGCCCGAGACCCCGGTTCGATCCTGACTCTGGGTGTTGGCTGTACGGAGTTTGTATATTCTCCCTGTGACCACGTGGGTTTCCTCCCACACTCCAAATATGTACAAGTTTGTAGGTTAATTGGCTTCGGTAAAATTGTAAATTGTTCCTAGTGTTGAGGATAGTGCTCTCCGCTCTCCGCTCTGCTGCTGCCAATCTCCTATCCCCCCACATCCGGACCAAACTCAGATCCTGGGGGGACAGGGCTTTCTCCATCGCTGCCCCCACCCTATGGAACTCACTACCCCAAACCGTCAGAGACTCCTCCTCACTCACCACATTCAAAACATCACTGAAGTCTCACCTGTTCAGTACTGCCTTCAACCATTGAAGGTCACCTCACCTTCTGTCTCCTTTCTCTGTTCGTTTACCTATTTATCTATTTATTCACTTCCCTATGTTCTTTAAATCCCTGTAAAGCGTCTTTGAGTATATGAAAAGCGCTATATAAATGTAATGTATTATTATTATTATTATTATTAATATATGGGGTGATTGCTGGTAGGCCAAAGGGCATGACTCTGCGTTGTTTCTTTAAATTTTAAAGTCTTCCCTGTTTAAGAGTAGTTTTATACCGAGCTACACTAACCTAAGTGGACCTGTTGGAATCTTGAAATCGTTGTTCACATGGCCTGCTTCTAACAATTAGCCCAGTCACTGCAGTCAATATGCGCCACACTGGGGAACATTAGATATTCTCGTTCTTTAGTCTGCCTGGTTAGAGATTCTTGCTTTGAATCAATAGGAAACACTGCAAGATGTTGTTTTTTTGTTTAGGATTTTTAAATTTAGTGTAGTCCGTGGCTACGGGCAGTAAATAACGATTTCATGATTACTTACATTTTGAACCTATATTCCTTGAGCTATATATATATATATATATATAAAACAATGGAGAAGTAGACCTTTAGACCTTTGACAAAACATTGAGTATTTTCTGTTGGTCGTAGTCACATTAGCAATTAGTTCTAATGAGGTTATCAAGTGTGAAAAATTACTGCTTTGGCACATGTTAATCTTTGTGTAGGAAGGAACTGCAGATGCTGGTTTAAACTGAAGATAGACACAGAATGCTGGAGTAACTCAGTGGGGCAGGAAGCATCTCTGGATGAGTTACTCCAGCATTTTGTGTCTATCTTCATGCTTATATTTAGTAGACACGAGAGAACATACATTAGTGCAATTTCTGGAATACAAATCAGGCTATCTTAAGGCTGTTGTACATCTTGGGCTGCTAGAAAGTTAATCGCTTGTGTGGTTAATAACATGATCCTACCGATGGACTGTGATTCATCCTCCGTGTATGTCTGTTCTGTATTTTAAGCGGCGTATCCTTGGGGTGGTTGTAGATTTGCAACAGCGGTTAAGTGTCATGTTGACAGTGTGATTATGTTAGTGCATGGATCCACTGGGAAAGCAATCATCAGTGTTTGTCCATGCACTGTGATTAGTTAATGGTTCCCATCCTTCTTTCCTCTTCAAGACCGTGGCTTAGAAAATCCGTGGAATGTGAATGTAGGGGTGGCCCCGGCATTGTAGGCATGAGTGCGAGAGCGGAAAAAAGCCATCATCATCCGCAGGGTACCCTCCGGGAATATCGCGTTTGAGTTTAGCTTGTTGCCACGCGAACCGAGGTACAGTGAAACGCTTTTGTTGCCAAAGCAGCCAATATAATCGAGGGCCACTCACACCACCGCCACTCTCTCTGCTCCCCTCTGGCAGAAGGTACGAAGACTTGAAATCAAGGACAGCTCCTCCTTCCTTGCTGTTATCAGAGTCTTGAATGTCTGGACCTCTTGCTTGCTGGCGATGAGTTTGCCGATCTTTCCATCTCACTCACCGCGAAACCTTGCGTTTTATTTTCATATTTGCAAACTTCTTCAATCACTGAGATTGCACCTCAAAATGATACGAAGAAGGAGCCTGACCCGAAACATCACCTATCCACATTCCCCAGGGCTGCTGCCTGACCCGCTGAGTTACTCCGGCATTTTGTAAGCCAGCACCTGCAGTTCCTTGTTTCTACCAAATAAAATGAACACTGTCTTCTTGTTTGCCCTTCGAGGCCAATTATCGAATCTATAAACTAAAACTCTCGTTTGTTTGTTCCTGAACTACAGCCAAAACGGTTCACGATAGCGTGACAATTTTAGGCCCACCTTCCTCATCGTCGTCCCTTTGGTGCTGATGGAAGAAGTTTCATTGAAATCGGTGTTGTATTTTTAGCTATTCACGTTTTAAAGTTTAAATCTATCTCCTAGGGAGGGAGGGGGGTGGGGGGGAGGATAAGAAGGGCTGAGGACGATGGAGTGGGGGGAGGGGGAGGGAGAGGAGGGGGAGGGAGAGGGGAGGGGGGGAGGGGGGAGGAGGGAGGAGGGAGGGGGGAGGAGAGGGTGCTGCACCAATGCAGGAGAGGTTTGGGCCCAACTGGTCCACTTGGTTTAGTCATCACTAAAGTGCACTCCTCAAAGGGCATTGCTTCCTGATCCGGTTACGTTTTTCTTCATGTGACCTTTATTTGTGACACTATGGCGAGTCTGGAGGCTCGTTCTTTGTTGAAGAAGTTTATTGCGACAGCAATGTTCGATTACAAAGTTTTCTTAACAAGATTACAGACAACCATTAAAACTAACTGTTCTCTTCGAAGACGTCTCCCAACTGACTCTTTTTCGGGCGCCAAAAGCGCACGTGACCACGCTGTCCAATCAGCGGTCTCGCTCTCTGGACCAATCCCTACGGTCGCACCCACACGTGACCTTGCTGGCCAATCTGAGGGTTCGACAACTAGGACCACTCTCTATGGTCGCTACAACACGGTTGCTGCTACAAATAGAAGCAGAAAGTAGTGAACTCCTCTGCTGAAGCTGGTTGGATTCTAACATGTCACCATTTGGATTGCTAGTGCAAAGACCATTTAGTTGTTCCAGCACAGGAGGTCTAGATACAGACGGTAGATACTGATTGGAACTACTGCATGCTTTCTCTTGGATATCACAATTGGTTTAGTTTGGTTTAGAGTTACAGCGTGGAAACAAGCCCTTCGGCCCACCGAGTCCGCACCGACCAGCGATTCCCGCACATTAACACACTCTCGGGACAATTTACACTTATACCAAGCCAATTTACCTACATACCTGTACGTCTTCGGAGTGTGGGAGGAAACCGAAGATCTCGGAGAAAGCCCACGCGGTCACGGGGAGAACGTACAAACTCCGTGCAGACGGGATCGAACTCGGGTCTTCGGTGCTGCAAGTGCTGTAAGGCAGCAACTCTACCGCAGCGCCGGAGACCCGGGTTCAATCTCGACTACGGTGGTGGAGAGGCAGGGGGAGGGGGGAGGGGGGAGGGGGGGAGAGGAGAGGGTGCTGCACCAATGCAGGAGTGGTTTGGGCCCAACCTGGTCTTGTTTCACAATAAAACACTCGATGCTTTCGGTTGCAAGATAAAGTCCAATTAAAGATTGTTCAAAGGTCTCCATTGAAGGAAATGGGAGGCCAGGACCACTCTCTAGCTGGTAAAGGGGACGGTTCAGTTGCCTGATAACAGCTGGGAAGAAACGGCCCCTGAATCTGGAGGTGTGCGTTTCTTCTATTCCCCTTGCCTGATGGGAGAGGGGAGAAGAGGGAGTGGCCGGGGTGAGATTGTTCCTTGTTCATGCTGGTGGCCTTGTCGAGGCAGCGTGAAGTGTAGATGGAGTTATTGGAAGGGAGGTTTTAGGGGATGCACTAGGAGCTGTTCCTTGTCTGAGGAGGTGCGGCAGGAAAAAGCCAGTCCAGCTCCCCAAGCACGTCTCCCCATGTAAATGATGACAGGATCAACTGCGAGAACTCTCATGAATGTGGGCAACAGAGCACTGGGGCGGCACGGTGGCGCAGCGGTAGAGTTGCTGCCTTACAGCGAATGCAGCGCCGGAGACTCAGGTTCGATCCTGACTACGGGCGCCGTCTGTACGGAGTTTGTACATTCTCCCTGTGACCTGCGTGGGTTTTCTCTGAGATCTTCGGTTTCCTCCCACACTCCAAAGACATACAGGTTTGTAGGTTAATTGGCGGGGCAAATGTTTAAAAAAATTGTCCCTAGTGGGTGTAGGATAGTGTTAATGTGCATGGATCGCTTGGCGGCGTGGACTCAGTGGGTCGAAGGGCCTGTTTCTGCGCTGTATCTCTAAATCTAAAAAAAGTCATCCTGATCAGCTGAGTTTTGACATGCAGTTTGCATGGTCGTCATTAATGTGATTGCGACCTGCTCAAATCTCACAAGCTCTTGGGAGCAATAGCAACCATATTGTGTCATGGTTTGCTGCAAATTCATCATTTTTACTGAATATATTTCAGAACTAATACGAGTTGGTGATAGTAACCCTTAACGTCCCATAATATTTCCTATTTTTATTGAATGAAAGCAATAAAATTATTTAGGGGTCTTCATAGAATGATTAGAAGACTTCATTTAAAATCAGTTAACATTAATCAAAAAAGGACACAAAATGCTGGAGTAACTCTAGCGGCACGGTGGCGCAGCGGTAGAGTTGCTGCCTTACAGCGCATACAGCACCAGAGACCCGCGTTCGATCCCGACTACGGGCGCTGTCTGTACGGAGTTTGTACTTCCTTCCCATGACCTGCGTTGGTTTTCTCCGTGATCTCCGGTTTCCTCCCACACTCCAAAGACGTACAGGTTTGTAGGTTAATTGCCTTGGTACAAGTGTAAATTATCCCTTGTGTGTGTAAGATAGTACCGGGGATCGCTGGTCAGTGCGGACTCGGTGGGCTGAAGGGCCTGTTTCCTCGCTGTATCTCTAAACTAAATTAAACTAAACTCTGCAGGTCAGGCAGCATCTCTAGAGAACATGGATAGATGATATTTCGGGTCAATACTGAAGCTGGGCCCCAACCCGAAATGTCACCTACCCATGTTCTGCAGAGATGCGGCCTGATCCGCTGAGTTACTCCAGCACTTTGTCTTTTTTTTGGTAAACCAGCATCTGCAGTTCTTTGTTTCAACAATAATCAAGAAGCAGAGGATATAGGTTTAAGGTGAGAGTGGAGAGATTTAAGAGGAATCTGATGGGCAAGTTTTTCCACATAGAGGGTGGTGGGTACATGGAACAGTGTTGACCAAAGTGTTTCACAAGTTACTGAATTCTCTTGCAAACACAACGAGACACTAGGAACCGTAGATGCTGGATCTTGAGCAAATGCTCTTAGAAAATTGGATGTCGTGAAAAGTGCTATATTAATGCAAGAAAACACAATACAACATACTGTATAGGCCTGGATAGAGTGGATGTGGAGAAGATGTTTCCACTAGTGGGAGAGTCTAGGACTAGAGGTCACAGCCTCAGAATAAAGGGACATACCTTTAGAAAGATGAGAAGGAATATATTTAATCAGAGGGTGGTGAATCTGTGGAATTCATTGCCACAGACTGCTGTGGAGGCCAAGTCAATGGATATTTTTAAGGCAGAGATTGACAGATTCTTGATTAGTATAGGTGTCAGGGGTTATGGGAGAAGGCAGGAGAATGGGGTTGAGAGGGAAAGATAGATCAGCCACAATTGAATGGCGGAGTAGACTTGACGGGCTGAATGGCCTTATTAGGCTCTTAGAACTTAAGAACTTCAAAATATAAATGTATTACCAGTCTCCACTCGAGTTCCCATGCCATGCTACCCACAACGATGCTGTTGGAAAAAGGTTATTTTTAGGTTTATTATTGTCACATGTACCGAGGTACAGTAAAATAAGAAAATAACTGCAGATGCTGGTACAAATCGAAGGTATTTATTTCACAAAATGCTGGAGTAACTCAGCAGGTCAGGCAGCATCTCAGGAGAGAAGGAATGGGTGACGTTTCGGGTCGAGACCCTTCTTCAGTCTGAAGAAGGGTCTCGACCCGAAACGTCACCCATTCCTTCTCTCCTGAGATGCTGCCTGACCTGCTGAGTTACTCCAGCATTTTGTGAGGTACAGTAGAATGTGTTTTGCATGCTATCCACACAGATCAGATATACCATACATAAATACAATCAAGTCAAACTCAAGTACAATAGATAAAGCAAAGGAGAAAGGGAAGAAACTATATTGCGCACTCCGGTATTTTTGTCTTTGCACTAGACTGTTGCACTGTGATTATACTTGTGTGACCTGATTTACTTTGATAGCACATAAATAAAAGCTTTTCACTGTGCCTTGTACATGTTCCAATAATTAAATACTCGTATTAATACTTTGATCGCAATAGGGAAATAAAGTGTTAACATGAACTGCTGCTTTTTAGACTGTTTGCTCCATATAGTTTCTCCTTTGCTTTATCTATTGTGCTTGAGTTTGACTTGATTGTATTTATGTATGGTATATCTGATCTGTGTGGATAGCATGCAAAACACATTTTACTGTACCTCACAAAATGCTGGAGTAACTCAGTGGGTCAGGCAGCATCTCAGGAGAGAAGGAATGGGTGACGTTTCGGGTCGAGACCCTTCTTCAGACTGAACTGAAGAAGGGTCTCGACCCGAAACGTCACCCATTTAACTACCTGTTAAAAAGACAATAAACACTTTCAATTATTTGACATCAATATGTGTTCGGTTCACATGAATTATGCCAGTGAGGCATAAAACTGTGTGTTTGCGTAAGTCATAACACTGAAATAAGTTTATTTTAAAATAAAGGCAATTAAGGAAATCTTTTTTTCTGAAAGAGGGTCGTGACCCGAAACGTCACCTATCCATGATCTCCAGCAATGCGGCCTGACCCGCTGAGTTACTCCAGCACTTTGTGTCTCTTATTTTCCGAAGTTTGTTCCAAAGCTGAACGCTAATTACAAATAAACGTTTTCACAGAATGTAGTTGGCAGGTTGCTTTGACGTAGGAGCCATTTTAATTACCAGCTGGGAAACTAGGAGATTATCTCCACTCAACAGTGTGACCCAGTGCCAAGCAGCTTCCAGGTGTGCTTGTGCTCCCTTTACAGTCAGCCTGTTTCATTTTAGACTTTAGAGATACAGTCTGGATAATGAAGGATGCTCACATCTGGATCGATCAACTTCCGTGCAGCAGGAAATAAATCACTGCAACCATTTGTGGTTTAAACCAGGGCCATCTTAACGCATGGGCCTGATGGGCACTTGCCCGGGGCCCCACGAGCATAGGGGCCCCATGCTGATCTGTGTATGTTAAGTGACTTGCAATAAATAAATACTACTTTAAAAATGTAGGTTCAATAAGTGTTTTTTTCGCAACATTTTCCATCCCTAAGTGCTTCTCACAGCGATCTGTTTCGCAACAATTAGCTCCCTAAGTGCTTTGCTTTTCCATCCCTAAGTGCTTCTCACAGCGATCTGTAAGTGCTTTTCGCAACAATGTTGCACCCTAAGTCCATCGCTAAGTGCTTTTCGGTAAGTGCCTTTCGCCGGCACGACAGGGGGGGGGGCTGGTAGGGAAAGGGGGAAAGAAATGCCGCAAATGCTTGTTATAATAAGAAATTCGTAGTAATTTCGTACTGTGACATCTAATCTGTATGGCTTATTGAGTATTATTGTGTTTTTCAAGCCTCGTGTATTGTTCAAATGTTTATCATGTTGATTAATTGTTGCTGTACAGCATGTTTTTAATGTTTCGACACCGATTTTGTTGGAAGTGCCAATAAAATAAATATATGTTTAATTTTATCGACCATTTACATTTTTATTCCTGTGAGTAGTTGTCGTAGGGGCCCCAGTACACTGCTTTGCCCGGGGCCCATAATGCTGTAAAGACGGCCCTGGTTTAAACCCTCCGGTTTTCTTTCCTGCGTTTTTCTCCGGAACGTCACAGAATGTACAGCATGGAAACAGGCTCTCTGTCCCACCCTGCCCACTCTGGCCCACCCTGCCCACTCTGGCCCACCCTGCCCACTCCGGCCAACATGTCCCATCTATACCAGTCTCACCTACCTGCATTTGGTTCATTTCCCTCTGCACCTGTCCTGTCCAAATGTTTTTTAAACTTTGCGATAGTACTCAGCTCAACTACCTCCTCCGGCAGCTCGTTACACACACCCACCAGCGCTTGTGTGAAAACGTTACCCCTTAGATTCCGATAAAATCTTTCCCCCTTCACCTTAATCCTATATCCTCTGGTCCTTGATTCCCCTACGCTGGGCAAAAGACTTTGTGCGTCTACCCGATCGATTCCTCTCATGATTTTGTTAACCTTATTGTAATGGCAGTTTCTATACCATCTCGAAATCCCACTTCGATAGCCATTACTTCTCGGGGATGAAATGTAGTTATAGCTTACGCACACGTCGCACCCTGATATGACAAAAACGAATCTTCCAAATTTCTTTTCTTCATTAATTGGTTTTATTAAAGTAGCACAAATCATAGAGTAATTCATCAGTTTCCGTACTTTATCAACTGTTTCTTCTTCTAACAATATCTAGAAATCTTGCCGTTATTACCGTATGGTTCTTACAAATATAACCGGTGTGAGCGTATGGTACGAGCGCGTGTGGTAAAGAACTATATGCTCACCATCCTCCGAGTCTAGACTGACCCATAACCTCTGTCGACACGCTAGTCTCCTCCCATCTAGACACTCCCCATTATGCATTGTCACACCCACAAGCAGGCAAAAAAGACATAAAATAGAAATATTAAAACATAGCCATAACACAATGACAATAACTGAATTAAGCATAAATGGCTCCTATACCTATAAACTCACCCCTCCTCCTCCTGAACTCCAAGCAATAGAGTCCTAGCCTCCTCAGCCTCTCCCTATAGCTCAGGCCCTGCCAACACCCCCGTAAATCTTCTCTGCACCCTTTCGAGCTTGACATCTTTCCTATAACACGGTGCCCAATGCTCTAAATGCGGCGAAGATGGCCGATTATGAGGCGGTGGCGCGCGGAGGTCTCCGGCTCAAAGGCGTCGCTGATCTCGGTGTCAAGAAGAAGAAAAAGAATAAGGAAATCAAGAAAATGCTGCAACAGATTACCTCAAACCAGCAGCAGCATGACGATGGGGAAGAAAACAAACGAGCAACTGTAGACAAACCAACTCTAGCACAGAAGGCATTTGACAAAATGCAGGAGAAGCGGCAAATCGAAAGGATCCTAAAGAAGGCATCGAAAACTCACAAACAGAGCGTTGAAGAATTTAACAGACACCTGGATACCCTTACGGAACATTACGATATTCCCAAAGTCAGCTGGACGAAATGAAATGAGATGCAGCTTTTGGACATCATTTTTACTAGAGTTCCTATTATTTTCACCATTCTTTGCATCTGTAGTAAATAGTTTGTCACTGTTTCTCTGCTAACGTGCATGATGGGAAGAGACCTGCATTTATCCATTGACGTCATGGTTCTTTGTAAATATAATTTCCCATGCTGTCCTTGAAATTATATGTTCTTAATAGCAGAATAACTTAATAAAAAAATGCTCTAAATGCGGCCTCACCAACATCTTATACAGCTGCAACATGGCCTCCCGACTTCTATACTCAATGCGTCTAAGAAGGAACTGCAGATGCTGGTTTACAACAGAGATAGCCACAAAGTGCCGGAGTAACTCAGCGAGTCAGGCAGCATCTCTGGAGAAAAGGAATGGGTGATTCCTTTGGGTCGAGACCCTTCTTCAGACTGAGAGTCTGAGAGGGAGGGAGAAACTGGAGGTATGAGAACAATGCATGGATGACTCAGGAAAGATGGAGCTCACAATGGTCCATTTTTGGCTGTTCTCAGTGCTCTGACGGATGAAGGCCAATGTGCCAAAAGCTTTTTTGACCCCTCTAGCTACCTGTGATACCACTTTCAATGAAGTATGCACCATCCACAGGTATAGGTGTGGAAGAGTCTGAACTCGGGAATTGTTGGTGTTTTATAGTGGTGAGCAATTTTTACATTCTCCCTTTTGAGGATTGCCCCATATTTAATTTCTAGTTGATTGGGCTTTTATAGCATCAAAATCTTAAAAATCTTTCTGAATTGCGTTTAGTGTATAGCTTATTGTGCATAAGTAAAAGTGCGGCACGGTGGCGCAGCGGTAGAGTTGCTGCCTTACAGCGCAAGAGACCCGGGTTCAATCCAGACTATGGGTGCTGTCTGTATGGAGTTTGTTTGCTCTCCCTGGGTGTTTGGTTTAGTTTAGGTTAGAGATACAGTGCCGAAACAGGCCCTTTGGCCCACTGAGTTCGTGCCTACCGGTGATCCCCGCACACTTACACTATCCAACACACATTAGGGACAATTTACAATTATACCAAGCCGATTAACCTACAAACCTGCACGTCTTTGGAGTGTGTGAGGAAACCGGAGACCCCCTGAGAAAACCCACACAGGTCATGGGGAGAACGTACAAACTCTGTACAGACAGCACCTGTAGTGGGGATCGAACCCGGGTCTTTGCCGCTGTAAGGTGGCAACTCTAGCACTGTGCCATTGTGCCACCCTTTTATTCATGCACAATAAGCAGCACTGGCCTCCTCCCTCCAAACATGTGCAGGTTTGTAGGTGCATTGGCTTCTATTAAAAAAATAGTCAATTGTCCCTGTTGTGTAGGGTAATTGCTGGTCGGCACGGACTCAGTGGGCCGAAGGGCTCGTTTCTATGCTGTGTCTCCCAAGTCTAAAAGCTTGAACGATATGTTTTTTAAATGGTTTTGAAGTAGGGAAGACTTTCTGCCCAACCTCGGGCCACCTCACTGTATTTTACAGAGTACCTTGTGCACCAGCGAAACCAAGCGTAGACTCGCCAAGCGTTTCGCCAAATGCTTGTGCTCGGACCGCCAAAGCCCACTGGATCTCCCGGTTACCAACTATCTTAACTACCCTTCCCATTCCCATTCTGAGCTTTCTGTCCTGGGCCCCCCTCCACTGTCAGAGTGAGGCCACACACAAAACTGGAGGAGCAGCGCCTCATATTCCGCTTTCAAACCAATGATACGAACATTGAATTCACCAATTTTAGGCACTTCTAACTAACTCCCACTCCCCTTTCTCTCCCACCCCGTCTCCCGTGTCCTTGACCTGGATTTACACCTATTTATCCCCTCCACCTCCATCCCTTCCTCTGGCTTCACAAACTTGCAACACTTGTCTCGCATCTATTTTGTCCAACCACCTGACCTTTGTCCAACCACCTGTTCATCAACTCCCCTGTGCCACCCCCCCCCCCCCCACCACCACCACCTGCATTCACTTATTAGCTGCCACGCTTTGTCCTGCCTGCCCCCCCACCTCTCTTCCTAGCTTTCTCCCTCTCTCCCCCACAATCAGTCGGAAGAAGGGACTCGACCTGAAGCGTCACCCACCCATGCCCACGACCTCCTCGCCCGCTGAGCGGCTCCAGCACTCTGTGTCGCCTCTTTGTTTCTACCCATCAGCACTGTTGGACACATCAGCTGCCAACGTACGCACAACTTTATCTATCAGCGGATTGAAATGAGGGATAGATGTTGGCCGGAGTTTAGACAATCACTGTCTGTTTCCTGTATCAAAAAAAACTACCAAGGGATCTATTTCATCTGCTGAAAGCAGACAAGAATTTCATTCGATGCCCTGTCCAAAAGATGGCAACTTCAAACGTACTACATCAGTGTGCCAGCTCTGATTTTCTCCCTTGGCCTTTAGTACTTGAATTCAAAGTAATCGCTGGCTTAAGTTCAACCCTTGCTTTGTGCTCCACTCCTAGTTTTCTTTCGCTGAGTGCTATTTTTATTTTCTGATGGTGTTTCAAGGTTGGACTTTTGTTTGTGAGATTTGCAGAAAGTTTTTGCACGACTCGGTGGCAATAACATCATTCATTTCATTCAAAAGTGAAATCAGCAAAATATCTGGCCCATTGTGCCTGGAGTGCACGTTGAATTGGTTGATTGAAAGTAGCAGCGTGGAAAGACAGGCCCTCGAGTCCACACTGACTATCGATCACCAGTTCACATCAGTTCTTTGTTGCCCCACTTTCCCATCTACTCCCTGCACACTAGGGGCAAAACAGGGGTGAATTAACTTGCAAACCCACACGTTTTTGAGACCATTGTGGCACCATTTATACCTCGGCAAGGCCAGCGGCATAATCAAGGACCAGTCGCACCCTGGCCACTCCCTCCTCTCCCCTCTCCCATCGGGCAAAAGGTACAGAAGTATGAAAATGCACACCTCCAGATTCAGGGACGGTTTCTTCCCAGCTGTTATCAGGCAACTGTATCATCCTACCACAACCAGAGAGCAGTGCTGAACTACTATCATATCATATCATATCATATACATACAGCCGGAAACAGGCCTTTTCGGCCCACCAAGTCCGTGCCGCCCAGCGATCCCCGTACATTAACACTATCCTACACCCACTAGGGACAATTTTTACATTTTACCCAGCCAATTAACCTACATACCTGTACGTCTTTGGAGTGTGGGAGGAAACCCACGCAGGTCACGGGGAGAACGTACAAACTCCTTACAGTGCAGCACCCGTAGTCAGGATCGAACCTGAGTCTCCGGCGCTGCATTCGCTGTAAAGCAGCAACTCTACCGCTGCGCTACCGTGCCGCCCCTATCTACCTCTTTGGTGACCCTCGGACTATCCTTCTATCCTTCGACTACCCAGGGGGTATGGGGAGAAGGTAGGAACGGGGTACTGATTGAGAATGATCAGCCATGATCACATTGAATGGTGGTGCTGGCTCGAGGGGCCGAATGGCCTACTCCTGCACCTGTTGCCTATTGTCTATCCTTGATCGTACTTTGCTGGCTTTACCTTGCACTAAACGTTATTCCCTTATCACGTATCTATACACTGTAAATGGACCGATTGTAATCACGTATTGTCTTTCTGCGGACTGGTTAGCATGCAACAAAAAAAGCTTTTTGCTGTACCTTGGTACATGTGACAATAAACTAAACTGAAGTCTGAAACTGAAACTGGGAGGAAACCAGAGCACCCGGAGGAAACCCACGTGGTCCAGGGAGAACGCCTTTTATTGATCCTGAAACAAAGATTGGCTAAAAAGAATAACTATGGTAATACGTGAAGAAAAACAAAAAAAACACTTTGTCTAGGTAATAAATAACATGTTACTTTAAAATCCTGCAGCTTTGCTCTGGTATTCTGTGGGAACTACAGACTTTATTGAGTGAGTGAATTTCAGTGACATTAATAGTGCAAGTTAAAATGTAATTTTGGCCTAAGTTTCATGTGATCTCACTTTCGCATCTACTCCCTGCACACTAGGGGGCAATTTACAGTGGGCCAATTAACCTACAAACCCCCACGTCTTTGGGATGTGGGGGGAAAACCCGTGTGGCCACAGGGAGAATTTGCAAACTCCACGCAGTCAGCGCCCAAGGTCAGGATCGAACCTGGGTCTCCGGCGCTGGGAGGCAGTTTTGCCATCTGCACCACTTGTTTGAATGTCTGGAATGGGAGCAGAATTACGCGGTGTGTGTTGTGATATTGCAGGGACTACTTTGTTGTATCACAAGGACTACTTTGTTTGCCTGTGCAGTAATGTCTATATAAGAGAATGAGGTGATTAGGTGGCCACTCTGGTTCCAGGTGGCCACGGAATAAACCGCCTGGATTTAAGCTCCAGCATTGTAACCTTTTACACACGTGTACTTGTGGTCCGTCCAGAGTCTCAACAAAGGTACAACAGATACCGGACCACGAAGTACAACAGTGTGAAGGAGGGTCCCGACCCGAATCGTCACCTATTCCTTTTCTGCAGAGGTGCTGCCTGACCCGACCCGCTGAGTTACTCCAGCTTTTTGCGTGTGGTTATCAGGTCCGATTTACAGCCATGAGCTGAAACCTGTGCTTCTGCACGCTCCTCTGTATGCAGTTAAACCTCTGCATGGATTGGAGCTGTGCATTCTTGTGTCAAGCATTGTTGCCGATGTCACCATTTAATCTTTGGAAAGTAATTTGTTAGTTGATGGTGGAAATTAACAGCTGGCAGACTGCCACACTCAACAGGCAAGCTACATCCCACTCTGCTAATCATTGACAGACAGAATCCAGATGGGATTTAAGGATAAACTAGTCATCAGGCAGAAATACTGTTACAGGATTTATTTTTTTTGAGAACAGCTTTGTACAGAAAAGCAAGCGATTGTAGCTAAGAATACAGATCTACAGCGTGAGGCAGGTCGGAATTAATTTGATTTGTGAAGCGGCGAGACCTTGGGATTTGAGCAAGGCTGCGGTAATCTCAGAGCAAGCAAAGTGTAAAAGATCTGAGGCTTACAGCTCACCTGGTGAGTGAAACATTGATCAATGAAAGAGGTTGCAGGAAGTCAACATCAGAGCAGGAATCTTTGTGTCTGGCAACCATTATTGCATTTGGAGGTGTGTATCTGTCCAATGCTGGTGCCAACATACATGTGCACTCTTGGCCTCGTACTCACCAAAGGTGCATGTGGGCACCTTGACTGACCCACCCAGTTAGACACGTGTAGCAAGCCCGAAATCCTGCGGACAGGAGGGGGGTGGGTGTCGACAGGGGGATCGCAGAACGATGAGTTGTTATTGTGCTTAAAGAGTGGTGCTCACCAGGGCGGCACGGTGGCACAGCTGGTAGAGCCGCTGCCTCACAACACCAGAGAGTGAGACCCCAGTTCGAACCTGGCCAAAGATATTAGAGGAGCAAGATGTACCACTCCGTCAAAATTGACAATAGACAATAGGTGCAGGAGGAGGCCATTCGGCCCTTCGAGCCAGCACCACCATTCAATGTGATCATGGCTGATCATTCTCAATCAGTACCCCGTTCCTGCCTTCTCCCCATACCCCCTGACTCCGCTATCCTTAAGAGCTCTATCTAGCTCTCTCTTGAAAGCATCTAGAGAATTGGCCTCCACTGCCTTCCGAAGCAGTGAATTCCACAGATTTACAACTCTCTGACTGAAAAAGTTTTTCCTCTCTTCTAAATGGCATACCCCTTATTCTTAAACTGTGGCCCCTGGCTCTGGACTCCCCCAACATTGGGAACATGTTTCCTGCCTCTAACGTGTCCAACCCCTTAATAATCTTATATTGTTATTTTTCTATTAAAATGTTCCTGCAAGTTTCTGCCTACTAAAATGGCGCCGTGACGTACTACGGTTTTTAGGGTGGAGTGGTCTATCTTGCTCTGCTCCATTATCTTTGATCCTAACCTTGGGTGGTGTCATAGAGCCATACAGCATAGAAACAGGCCCTTCGGCCATCCGAGTCCGTGCCGACCAATGATCCCTGTACACGAGCACACTATCCTGCACTCGTGGGGAAAATTTACAATCTGACCAGCTGAGATGGGGCGACTTGGTTAGTCAGGCTGAGGGGCTTGTTTCCGTGCTGCCTGGCTCTAAGATTCCACCCAGACTTTCCCCGAAGTGGGCCCACAATGCATGGCAGCCCCGCGGGAGCCATTGAAAACACTCTGCAACCCCTTCGAAACTTCACATCTTTATGCCCGACCACATGATTGATTGGGACCCCTTGTTGTCAAAGGACGGTGTGAATTTGAGTCCCGCGATATAAGGAACCTCATGGATCAGACTCGACGCACTGTCTACTCCTCCACGATGAAACAGTAGAACAGAAATTGAAAAGCAACAAATAAAATGACAGGTACTTGAAATCTGATAATCCTGAAATCTGATATTCGCAAATAGTTCAAAATTCAGGTATTAGAAGTGACTGCTGGAATATGCATTCACTGTTCCTCCTCTTGAGCAAGATCTTTAAGCAGTAAACTGAACGAACAGCAGTTTCCCCCACAGGATAAATGCCTTGAATTGTACATCAATAGACGATAGACAATAGACAATATACAATAGGTGCAGGAGGAGGCCATTCGGCCCTTCGAGCCAGCACCGCCATTCAATGTGATCATGGCTGATCATTCTCAATCAGTACCCCGTTCCTGCCTTCTCCCCATACCCCCTGACTCCGCTATCCTTAAGAGCTCTATCTAGCTCTCTCTTGAATGCATTCAGAGAATTGGCCTCCACTGCCTTCTGAGGCAGAGAATTCCACAGATTCACAACTCTCTGACTGAAAACGTTTTTCCTCATCTCAGTTCTAAATGGCCTACCCCTTATTCTTAAACTGTGGCCCCTTGTTCTGGACTCCCCCAACATTGGGAACATGTTTCTTGCCTCTAACATGTCCAACCCCTTAATAATCTGTTCCTCCAATTTGCATGTGGCCTCACTCTGACAGTGGCGGAGGACAAGGACAGAGAGGTCAGCACGGGAATGGGAAGGGGAGTTAAAGTGTTTGGCAAGCAGGTGATCTTGTCGGCCAAGGCGGACTGAGCGAAGGTGTTCAGCGAAACGATCGGCCCGTCTGCTCTTGGTCTCGCTGATATATCCTGATGTCCCCCCCCCTGTTTTATGGTGTCTAATTTTGATTTTGATTAGCAACTCTCTCGTGAAGCTCACGGGACTGTTTTATAAGCTTTATTTAAATTGGAGTTGTTATTAAGGTCTCTTGAGACGTCGGCTGCTTTTATACCGACCGGGCTTGTGGTATTCTGCCGTTGGAACTCTGTGTGGGCCAAAACAAAATCTCATTCACCCTTCAATAAATCGCCGTGCAGGTCCTCTGCTGTTAAGTTTAGTTTCTAGATTTTCATTTAGATTTAGAGATACAGCGCAGAAACCGGCCCTTTGGCCCACCGGGTCCGCGCCGCCCAGCGATCCCCGCACATTAACACTATCCTACACCCACTAGGGACAATTTTTACATTTGCCCAGCCAATTAACCTACAAACCTGTATGTCTTTGGAGTGTGGGAGGAAACAGAAGATCTCGGAGAAAACCCACGCAGGTCACGGGGAGAACGTACAAACTCCGTACAGACGGCGCCCGTAGTCGAGATCGAACCCCGGGTCTCCGGCGCTGCAAGCGCTGTAAGGCAGCAACTTTACCGCTGCGCCACCGTGACACTCATTAATGTTCATCCCATTCATACGATGGAGTATTTTGGGAGACCGGCGGGATGGTTTTGCCAGTTGTTGCAGGGAGCTGGTCATCTCCTGCCACGTGGGAACAATGTTCACAGACCCACTCCTGACTTGCGATCTGCTCGGTTACACACTTTTATTTTTAGTTTACAAATACAGCCTGGATGTTGCCGACCATCGATCACCCAGTCCCACACTAGTTCTATTGTTATCCCACTTCCACCACATCCACTCCCTGCACAGTTTTACAGAGGGACAATTAACCGACAAACCTGCGCCGTAACTTTGAGACGTGGGGGAAACCTGAGCACCCAGAGGGAACCCACGCGGCCGCAGCGAGAACGTGCAAACTCCACACGGAGAGCGCCCGTGGTCAGGATCGAACCTCCCTTCCTGGGCGCAGGGAGGCAGCAGCTCTACCGCGGCGTGACTGTGCCGAACGACTCCGTGTCAGAGTATCCCTCCTCCTATCCTCGTGGTGCACGTTGTAGAATCAGTGCTGGCCCTTCAAACCTTGAAGCTGATCCATGAATGCAATTACAGCTGGTGCTTTGCTTATCTCTATTCACCAGCCTTGTCTGCATTTCCTTTTATAGTCTTGCCTTATCAAAACCTTACAGTCTCAAATTTAACATCATTAATTGAGCATCCATCGACTGCTTTTTTGTAGAAAAGTGAGTAATCTATATACTAAAACTCTCGTTTGTTTGTTTGTTTGTTTGTTTGTTCCTGAACTACACCCAAAATGGTACACGGTAGCGCGACAATTTTAGGCCCACCTTACTCACCGTCGTCCCTTTGGTGCTAATGGAAGAAGTTTCATTACAATCGGTGTTATATTTTTTAAGTTATTCACGTTTTAAGGTTTAAATCTATCTCCTAGGGAGGGGGAGGGGAGGGGAGTGGGAGGGGGGTGGAGGGAGGGGAGGGGGAGGGAGGGAGGGAGGGAGGGGGAGGGGGAGGGAGGGGGAGGGGGAAGAGGGGGGGGAAAGGGGGATGAGGGGGGAGGGGGGAGGGGAGGGGAGGGGGGGAGGGGGGTAGGGGGGAGGGAGGGAGAGGGGAAGTGAGGGGGGGAGAGGGTGAGGGAGGGGGGGGTGGAGGAGGGAGGGGTGGGGGAAGAGGGGGGGAGAAGGGGGATGGAGGGGGAGGGGAGGGGAGGGGGAGGAGAGTGGGGGAGGAGAGGGTGCTGCACCAATGCAGGAGGGTCTTCCTTCTGTTATGTAATCTTCAATGACAACGCTATAGGCCTGCATTGTCCACTCCATACCAGTCTAAACCCTCTTCCATTCACTCTGTGAAACTTAAAAGAGATGATCTCGTACCTGACTTTACTGCAATTGCACTTGTTACAGTTTTGAGCACTCACTTTAGTTTGTTTTTAGTTTGGAGATACAGCGCGGAAACAGGCCTTTTCGGCCCACCGGGTCCGTGCCGACCTGCGATCCCCACACATTGACACCATCCTACACCCACTAGGGACAATTATTACATTTACCCAGCCAATTAACCAACATACCTGTACGTCTTTGGAGTGTGGGAGAAAATCGAGAATCAAAAGACACTTGTGTAAATCAAAAATAAATGGAGGCCTGGCTTTACCCAATTTTTTGTTTTATTTCTGGGCAGTTAATATTAAAAATATGAATTTCTGGTTGGAAGAAATAGATCATCAACCAGACTGGTTAAAAATGGAAAAGGAAGATTGTTTACCTTTTGATATTGGTTCGATATTATTTGCTACGTCTAAATTAAACAAAAAAATTTATAGGGAAAACCCTATAATATTTAGTGCTACACGAATTTGGAAACAATTAAAAAAGACATTAAAATTAGATAATTTATCACTTTTTCTTCCAATTGTGAATAATCCTTTGTTTAAGCCTTCATGGGTAGACGGGGGTTTTACACAATGGAAGGATTATGGAATTAAAAATATGGGACAACTTTATAAGGAAGGCACCTTTCTGACATTTCAGGAGTTGCAACAGACTTATGGTCTTCGTGGAAATGATTATTTCAGATATCTTCAACTTAGAGATTATGTAAAATCGAACTCCCAAAATTTTCGAATTAGAAATTCAGAAATTCTTGATGAATGTTGGAACAAACATCCTAATACAGAAAAATTAATATCTTATATATATAATATCTTATTAGACAGTGACATTCCCTCCACGGACTTATACAGACAAAAATGGGAAAAAGAATTAAACCAAGTAATTACGAAAGATACTTGGGAAGAAAGTTTGCAACATATACATCAGTGTTCACTAAACGCCAGACATTCTCTAATACAATTTAAAGTAATACATAGGTTACACTATTCAAAAACAAAACTACATAAAATTTTCCAACATATCTCACCTAAATGTGATAAATGTCAACATTTAGAAGCTACATTATTTCATATGTTCGCAAACTGTATAAAAATTAAAAAATTCTGGGTAAATATTTTTAGCATAATATCTAAAGTAACCAGCACACAATTGGACCCAGATCCAAAATTAATTATACTCGGAATATTAGAATTAAATCAAACATTTAGAACAACACAAAGAAACTTTATGGATTATAGTTTAATAACGGGAAAAAAATTAATTCTAAAATTTTGGAAAGGCCCTACGGTCCCCACAATCAAAATGTGGATTATAGAAATGACGGAGACCTTAAACGTGGAAAGAATCAGATTTTCCCTGTTGGACAAACAGGAATTATTCATTGGAATATGGTCTCCTTTTATTGATTACTTAAAGGGTCAGAATGGTTCAGCACAGGAACCTGACTAGCACTCGGACTAAAGAATGGATGAAATGCTATACTTTGAAATGTACGTATATATCTCGAATGAAGTTTTTGTTATCTTTATAA
>NC_135977.1:24592985-24600485 GCF_053455715.1 Rhinoraja longicauda | reverse complement strand
GAGGAGAGGAGAGGAGAGGAGAGGAGAGGAGAGGAGAGGAGAGGAGAGTGACGTCGGTTTGCGGGAACCGCTCCAGTACATCGAGCGTGCTGGCCGACTGGACTTTGGACTTTGAATAATGGCGACAGAATGTGCAATACATACAAAAAGAATTTCCCCGGGCCGTTGCATAGGTGTCAAATAAAGCACCATTGAAGCATTGAGTTGAATGGCGTTATTATCAACACAGTGGCACGGTGGCGCAGCGGTAGAGTTGCCGCCTTACAGCGAATGCAGCGCCGGAGACTCAGGTTCGATCCTGACTACGGGCGCCGTCTGTACGGAGTTTGTACGTTCTCCCCGTGACCTGCGTGGGTTTTCTCCGAGATCTTCGGTTTCCCCCCACACTCCAAAGACGTGCAGGTATGTAGGTTCATTGGCTGGGCAAATGTAAAAATTGTCCCTAGTGGGTGTAGGATAGTGTTAGTGTGCGGGGATCGCTGGGCGGCGCGGACCCGGTGGGCCCGTTTCTGCACTGTATCTCTAAATCTAAAAAAAAAATCTAAAACACAAACAATCACAGTCGGTTTTTAACATTTGCTACATTTAATTGATTCTCAATGCACGCTTAATTCCCCCTCAAACGATAGACACAAAGTACTGGAGTTACTCAGAAGGACAGGCAGCATCTCTGGAGAAAAAGGATGGGTGACATTTTGGATCGCAACCCTTCTTCAGACATCTTCAGATTCTAAATGTATTTAGTTTAGTTTGATTTAGAGATACAGTGCAGAAACAGTCCCCTTGGCTCACCGACCAGCGATCCACGTACACCAGCACTGCCCTACACACTGGGGGACAATTTTACATTTGTACCAAGCCAAATTAACCTGCAAATCTGTACGTCTTTGGAGTGTGGAGGGAAACCGAAGATCTCTGAGAAAACCCACGCAGGTCACAGGGAGAACGTACAAACTCCGTACAGAAAGCATGTGTAGTCAGGATTGAACCCGGGTCTCTGGCGCTGTAAGGCAGCAACTCTACTGCTGCGCCATCGTATTTTCTCAGTTCAAAAATATGAATTACTCCAAAACTGTCTCACTATCTACCAAATGCAAATTACCTGAAGAGAGATGCCAGTGATTTTATATAGCGACTCTCATTGCCAATAGAGGCAATTGTATTGTACTCCTCCAGGACGCATCTGAATAGAATTTGTCGTTTGAGAGGAATTGAATTTTATCCCTGCTTCAATGGTACAATAATTCTATTCTTCAATTACATTCCCCGGTGCCAGTTGAGTTGCGAACTGTAGAAACACGGATGATCCAGTCCGTGCTGAAGTTGTCGAACTTAGATGAAGTACTAAGTCTTGAAATGTACTGAATATTTGAAGAAGGGTCCCGACCTGAAAGGTCACCTCACAGGTAGAGCCATGGGGAAGATACAGAGTGCAGAATATAGTTCTCAGTTTGGCAGTGCAACAGTTCGATAGAAAAACTCCAATGTCCGCAATTGGGTAGAAGTGAATTGGACAGTACCCTAACTTATGGAAGGACAGTTCGGAAGCCTGATAACAGTGGTTGTTTCTGGGTCTGGTGTGCACTCTTTCAAGCTTCTGCATCTTCTGCCTTTTGTTCCAACATTGGAGATTACCTGTGTATTGTTGACTCCCAGATCACCTTGCCTTCCCCGGTGGACTATCCCATTCAAAACGCAGTCCTCCCTGGTGGATTGAGGCTATAACAACAATGAAAAGACATCTGTACAGGTGATAACAACAATGAAAAGACATCTGTACAGGTGATAACAACAATGAAAAGACATCTGTACAGGTGATAACAACAATGAAAAGACATCTGTACAGGTGATAACAACAATGAAAAGACATTTGTACAGGTGATAACAACAATGAAAATACATTTGTACAGGTGATAACAACAATGAAAATACATTTGTACAGGTGATAACAACAATGAAAAGACATTTATACAGGTGATAACAACAATGAAAAGACATTTGTACAGGTGATAACAACAATGAAAAGACATTTGTACAGGTACATGAATAGGAAAGGTTTAGTGGGATATGGGCCAAATGCAGGCATGTGGGACTAGTGTAGATGGGGCAACTTGGTCGGGATGGGGAGGTTGGGCCGAAGGACCTCTTTCCCAGCCGCATGACTCTACGACTCTACATCAAACCTGATGTTTGATACAAAATGCGTTCAGACATCTCTCCTCTGTCGCCTGATTCAGGGCAGAAGCAGAAAGTCAGACACGCTGGCACCTAGCTTCCCACTCATCTTGGACGTCAGTGCTTGGTCGTGTGTTCATGGAAGTCTGAGATGACGTGAATATCCTCTAGCCGATGACTCCTTATCAGCGGGCTGTCAGCCAACTCGATCACGCCCAGTGACCGGGGCATTGCACTTTGATGCGTTCGCGGTTCCTGAAGCTTTTCATCCTCCCTGCCCGTCGTCCATGGAGGGAGCAAGAAGGGCAGAGAGGAAGGAGGGATGGACGAATGGAGTGGAGCTCCCCATGAGGTGTCAGTGTTATTGGAAGGTTGGCTGGTAGAAGCATTCGTACGATTGTCAGGAGGGGCTCTGGTTGTTGACGCACTAAGCAACCTGTTCACCATCGTCCCCGTTGTCTCCGATACTAACGAGGTTGAAATCCAGGAGCCAGGCTTCTACCAAATAAACTGCAATGCTGGACGGCAAGGTGGCGCAGCTGGAAGAGTTCACAGCGCCAGAGACCCGGGTTCGATCCTGGGCTCGGGTGCTGTCTGTGTGGAGATTGCACTGTGTCCCTGTGACTGCGTGGGGCTTTCCTCCGGGTGTTCTGGTTACCTCCCACATCCCAAAGATCTGTGTGTTTGTAGGATAATTGGCCTCTGTAAATTGACCCAAGTTTGTAGGCGGTGGATGCGAAAATAGAAACAAAGAAAATAGGTGCAGAGGTAGGCCATTCGGCCCTTCGAGATCGCCGCCATTCAATATGATCATGGCTGATCATCCAAAATCAATACCCGTTCCTGCTTTCTCCCCATATAGAATACCATAGAACTAGTTTGGTTTCATTTAGAGATACAGCGTGGAAACAGGCCCTTCGGCCCACCGAGTCTGCGCCCACCAACGATCCATAACACACTAACGCACACTAGGGGCAATTTACAATTATACCAAGCCAATTAACCGACAAATCTGTACATCTTTGGAGTGTGGGAGGAAACCAGAGATCCTGGAGAAAACTCACGTAGGTCACAGGGAGAACGTACAAACTCCGTACAGACAGCACCCGCAGTCAGGATCGAACCCGGGTCTCTGGTGCTGTAACGCAGCAACCCGCCCTTTAGCTTGAACGGGTGATTGATGGTCAGCGTGGACTTGGTGGGCCGAAGGGCCTGTTTCCATGCCGTATCTCTGAATTAAAATAAATTTCATGTTGTTAATCTGGTCGTTAAATTTTAGTTAATGACCCCCACCGAACTTCTGGTGGGGTTCAAAAAACCCCATTGATAATAAGGAAGATTTAGGTCCTAAAATAGTTTATCATATTCTAAATCACTCACCTGTTTGAGTATCTTGAGTTGCTCCCATTTCAATAGGAAGAGCTTTTTTTGAAAATAAAGGGAGCAGGAAACACATAATGAATCTGGTCTAACTCTGTACACAGTGATTCAATGATACCAAGGTTGTCGGAACAATGGGAGGGAAACAAAAGCTGCAGATGCTGGATTAAATCGAAGGTAGACACAAAATGCTGGAGTAACTCAACGGGTCAGGCAGCATCCCGGGAGAGAAGAGATGGGTGACATTTCAATAGACAATAGACAATAGACAATAGACAATAGACAATAGGTGCAGGAGTAGGCCATTCAGCCCTTCGAGCCAGCACCGCCATTCAATGCGATCATGGCTGATCACTCTCAATCAGTACCCCGTTCCTGCCTTCTCCCCATACCCCCTCACTCCGCTATCCTTAAGAGCTCTATCCAGCTCTCTCTTGAAAGCATCCAACGAACTGGCCTCCACTGCCTTCTGAGGCAGAGAATTCCACACCTTCACCACTCTCTGACTGAAAAAGCTCTTCCTCATCTCCGTTCTAAATGGCCTACCCCTTATTCTTAAACTGTGACCCCTTGTTCTGGACTCCCCAACATTGGGAACATGTTTCCTGCCTCTAATGTGTCCAATCCCCTAATTATCTTATATGTTTCAATAAGATCCCCCCTCATCCTTCTAAATTCCAGTGTATACAAGCCCAATTGCTCCAGCCTTTCAACATACGACAGTCCCGCCATTCCGGGAATTAACCTAGTGAACCTACGCTGCACGCCCTCCATAGCAAGAATATCCTTCCTCAAATTTGGAGACCAAAACTGCACACAGCACGAAGAAGGGTCTCGACCCGAAACGTCACCCATCCCTTCTCTCCCGGGATGCTGCTGACCTGCTGAGGTACTCCAGCATTTTGAGTCCGCCTTCAGAATAATGGGAAGAAGCTTTTCAATGCCTTTCAATAACTTTTAAAGACCTCAAAAAAATCACAGTTGTCACGTTTTTCAGCTGTGAGAGCTGTTACTGTAGCAACATCGAATTAAGAAAGAGAAAATGAAAAAAAACCAT
Organism: Rhinoraja longicauda; assembly: GCF_053455715.1. Classification (NCBI taxonomy): domain Eukaryota; kingdom Metazoa; phylum Chordata; class Chondrichthyes; order Rajiformes; family Arhynchobatidae; genus Rhinoraja; species Rhinoraja longicauda. The sequence goes on along the minus strand of NC_135977.1, from coordinate 24,595,873 downwards.
TAAGTTTGTAGTAAGTGCTAATTCATTTCTGTACTGCCTTTCTCCAACACAGTGTGGTGCAGTGTGATTCAGAGAGCCCAATTGGTAGGAAGGTAAATATTGCCAGTAAAAGTAATATTGCCTTTGGAGTGATCTCATGTTTTGAGAGCAATCATCCAATATATAGCACGAAGCAGCATGGCCATTCCACCAGCCTACCCAAAGGTAGTTGAAACTTTGAAACATCCAATTTGAGCTCAATTGTAATTGTGCGTTTGACAGCTTGATTCATTTCATAACAGTAATGCAATTCATTTTCAATGCAGTGATTAACCAAGAAATAGCCCTGACAGTGCTTTATTCACGGTTCGTTTGAATTAACATTTAAGTGTTAAACTAGACCAAGTGGACCCGCTGGGCCCAAACCTCTCCTGCATTGGTGCAGCACCCTCTCCTCTTCCTCCCTCTCTCTCCCCTCCTCCTCCCTCCTTCCCCCCTCCCTCCCCCTCTCCTTCCCCCTCCCCGACTTCCCCTCCCCTCAACCCCCCCTTATCCTCTCTCCTCCCCCCCTCCCTCCCTCCCCTCTCCCCTCTCCCTCCACCCTCTCCCTCCTCCCCCCCCTCCCTGGGAGAGATTTAAACTTTAAAATGTGAATAACTTTTAAAATATAACACCGATTTCAATGAAACGTCTTCCATTAGCACCAAAGGGACGACGGTGAGTAAGGTGGGCCTAAAATTGTTGCGCTATCGTGTACCGTTTTGGCTGTAGTTCGGGAACAAACAAATAAACAAACGAGGTTTTTGTTGTATAGATGGCAGCACTGTGGTTCAGCAGTGTGGCTGCTGCCTCACAGCACCGGAAACCCCAGGTTCGATCCCGACCTCGGGTGCTGTTGTGTGGAATCTCCACACTGGTGTCGGCTCAAATTTGCAAATTGAGTTGGTTCTGTAAGTGGCTGTGCAATCATGGGTGGACCAGGATGAAAGAAGGGGGGCTGAGAAGGCACCCTTGCGGAGCACCCGTGTTGAGGGTTATCGTGGAGGATGATTTGTCCCCTATCCTCACTGATTGGGGTCTGTTGGTCGGGATCCAGTTGCAGAGACGCGAGCTGGCTCCAAGTTCCACCATCTTGGTGATGAGAGGTTTGAGACCTTCACCACATACTAACTTTAAATTATACCTGGCATTTTAGGCAGTGTATGAGAAATAAGCATTTGCTCAGTAAAACGATTGAAGTGGCAGATTAGTGGCCTAATATTGTGAATCAAATGCTTGTTCTTCTTGCAAGGGAACATGATTTGCAACTGAATAGATTTGAAGGACTAATGGGTATGGAAAGCAAATGGAAAGGGAGTAACAATACCCAAATGTATAAAGGGTGTATATTGATTTCCAATACTCGATTCAAGTGAGGTTGGGTCATTCTTGGTAATACATAATCTCAAGAGCGAGTGGCCATTTTGTAGTGACTCCATCCGCATACTTTTATTGCTCAGGAGAGCGGAAGATCAGAACTGTTTAGTTTAGTTTCATTCAGTTTGGAGATACAGCGCTGAAACAGGGCCTTTGTCCCAGCGGGTCCGCGCCGACCAGCGATCCCCGCACACTAACACTACCCTAAACACCAGGGACAATTTACAATGTTACTGAAGCCAATTAACCTACAAACCTGCACGTCTTTGGAGTGAGGGAAGGAACCGGAGCACCCGGAGAAAACCCACGCGGTCACGGGGGGAACGTACGCACTCGGTACAGGCAGCGCCCGTCGTCAGGATCGAACTTGTGTCTCTGGCGCTGTAAGGCAGCAACTCTACAGCAGCGCCACCGTGCCAGGCTGCCGTTTCTTGTGCATTAAACGGCTCGGGGCTTTACTGCATGAATGGGAAGAACACGCGTATTGGGTCGAGTGTGGGCAGCAATTAACTACAGGTTAAACTCGATGTTGCGTTTATTAACTTCAGAACCAATAGTTGCAAAGCGGTTGCTCTGGTAAAGAATGCATTAAAGGGGGAGAATGAGACACAAGGTGCCGGAATAACTCTGTGGGTCAGGCAGCATAACGAAAGCAAGGAGAGGGGATGTTTCGGGTTGGGACCCTTCTTCGGACGGATTGAGGTGGCTGGGTGGGGGTGGGGGTGGGGGGGTGGGATGAAAGATGGGAGAGAGGAGGGGCAGGACAAAGCTTGGCAGTTAAATAGGTGGATACGGGTGAGGGGGAGGATTTAATTGGCAGATGAGTTGGACAAAGGCCAGAGATGAAAAGATAAAAAGTGTGAGATGAGGACAAGAGGGTGCAACACTTGCCAATGCTGTTACAACATGCTTGGAGTGAGCTGTCAGTTTAATGAGCAATGGCATCACAAGCTCCCTTTCCTTCACCGGCAGTGCCTTAGGATTGAGGATGCCTTCTCCCCATCACCCCTGACACCCTCACAAATCAAGAAATCTGTCAATCCCCACCTTAAAAATACCTAAAGATGCCACAGATCGTCTGTTACAACGTTCCACAGATTGAAGAAGGGTCTCGACCCGAAACGTCACCCATTCCCTCTTTCCTAGATGCTGCCTGACCTGCTGAGTTACTCCAGCATTTTGTGAGACCTTCGATTTGTACCAGCATCTGCAGTTATTTTCCTCCACTACTAACCTCTCCCTGTAGCTCAGGGCCCCATCCAGGCACCATCCTCTCCGCCCCAGCTCCACCTTGACAACATCTTTCCTGTAACCTGTTGGCCCGGAACGGAACACAATGCGCTAAATGCGGCCTCCCGGCCTCACCAACGTCTAATATAACCTGCCAACTTCCTCACTCGATACCGTGACTGACGAAGACCAACGTGCTGAAAGCCTTTTTGACCGCCCCGTCGACCTGTGACGCTACCTTCAAGGAACTATGCACCTGAACT